>NC_051177.1:182507070-182546365 GCF_013339695.2 Rhipicephalus sanguineus
AAATATGGAGGATGCCTTTGGATTGCGCAACTCGGCACAGACCTTTCAGCGCACTATCAACGAGGTCACGCGAGGTCTCGATTTCGTATTGCCTACCTTGATGACCTCCTTGTAGCAAGCTCATCCGGCCCTGAGCATGAAGCCCACCTGCGCACCCTGTTCCACCGCCTGGATGATTACGGCCTCGTAATTAATCCCAATAAGTGCCTCTTCGGCGTCGCTACAATAGAGTTCCTAGGCCACCTTGTCACTCCACAGGGTATCCAACCACTCGCCAGCAAAGTGAAAGCTATTCAAGACTTTCCACCCCGACTTCACTGAAGCGACTCCGAGAATTTCTGGGCCTACTAAACTTCCATCGCCGCTTTCTTCCAAAGTGTGCCACATTCCTAAAGCCCTTGACCGGCCTATTGGCTAAAAAGAAAGACCCGGCTGCGCCACTGGAGTGGACCGAGGACGCTGCATCTGCCTTCGGCACTGCCAAGAAGGCTCTGGCAGACGCCACCATGCTCATACATCCCGTCCCTGATGCCCCAATTCGTCTCATCACCGATGCATCAAGCGTGGCAGTTGGCGCCGTTCTCGAGCAGCACGTATCCGGTTGGCAGCCCCTTGGTTTTTCTCGCAAAAACTAAAGCCACCGGAAGCAAAATACAGTACATTTGCCCGAGAACTCCTCGCGGTATACCTCGCCATCAAACATTTTCGTCATTTATTGGAGGGTCGGGACTTTTACGTCGTTACAGACCACAAGCCCCTGACGTTTGCCTTCCATCGCAATCACAGCAATTACACTGCACGGGAGATCCGTCAACTATGCTTCATTTCCGAGGTCACTGTGGATCTCAGACACGTCCATGGGCCGGAAAATGCTGCTGCTGATGCACTATCCCGCATCGATGCCTTGTCGACCCAGCCACCACTAGACATGGAAGAGCTAGCAGCTGCCCAAAGCAACGATCCTGAGCTGCATCGTCTTCGTTCTTCATCCACGTCTCTATCGTTCACGGAGTGCCCGCTTCCATTTCTACCTCATTAATAACGTGCGAAACGTCTACTGGTGTCCCTCGGCCCTTCGTGCCTTCAGCTTTTCGTCGTGCAATTTTGATCAATTGCACAACATGAGCCATCCTGGTATTCGTGCGACCCAGAAGCTAGTCACATCTCGTTCCTTTGGCCAAGCATCAATGCTGATGTCCGACGCTGGGCGCGAACCTGCCTTGAGTGCCAGCGGGTTAAAGTTCACCGTCACACTGTCACGGCAACATCCCCCTTTCGGCCTCCAGACGCAAGGTTTTCTCACGTCCATCTCGACATCGTCGGCCCTCTTCCGTCATCGCAAGGAGCCTGTTACCTGCTGACATGTGTGGATCGCTTCACCAGATGGCCGGAAGCGTTTCCCATTTCCGACATTACAGCACCAACAGTTGCTAAGGCTTTCACAAACGGCTGGGTGTCGCGCTTTGGATGCCCTTCTGTCGTCACCACTGATCGCGGTCGTCAATTTCAATCGGCCCTTTTCACCGCACTTGCCAATATCTTGGGCATTCGACACATCCACACAACTGCCTACCATCCTTCCGCCAATGGCATGGTCGAACGGCTTCATCGACAATTGAAAGCTGCCCTCACTGCTCACCAGCCAAGGGAACGTTGGCTCGACCTCCCCTTCGTACTCTGGGTATCCGATCAGCATTGAAAGCGGATCTCGGCTGCTCATCAGCCGAACTAGTCTATGGCGTTTCCCTGCGTCTTCCAGGAGAATTCTTCGAGCCATCATCGCCACCTTCCACTCACGATGCCTCCACGTACATTCGAGAGCTGCGCACCACGTTTCGGGACCTTGCTCCTGTGATTCCTGCCGACCGACACCCCCAGTCTGTCTTCGTCAGCCAGGATCTGCATGACTGCAGTCACGTCTTCGTTCGGCGTGACCAAATACGGCCACCACTCACACCAACCTATGATGGCCCATTCCGCGTACTCCATCGTACACCTAAGACGTTCACGCTGGACATCAATGGCCGTGAAGACGTCGTGGCTGCCGATCGACTAAAACCTGCGTATATCGCCGCTCTCGCGTCCGCGGGGTTTCAATCTTCAGCCTGGATGCCCTCATCCAAGCATGTACTGGGCGACTCCTATGGCTCTCATTCTACGGGGGGAGCCCTGTAGCGCCTCAGAATGCGGCGCTCGGCAAAGAAGAAGAAGTTGGCATTCGGCCGCGCGTCGGGTGCAGCGCAATAATAAAAAAAATCAGTTCGAAAACTGAACGCTGTCAGGGCTGGATCTTTCTCGCGTTAGCTCCGACATACCCTTTGTTACGTACGCCTACAATAGCGACACTCAGTCTACGACAGGATTCTCTCCATTCTTCCTTCTTTAAGGCCGTGAACCTTCTCGTTTATGGATACCATTCTTCTGTACCGCCGGGACGCTTCAGAATCCACAACTTTATCTGAAGTCGCCAATTGTGCCGAGGAATGCAGGCAACTCGCGCGTTCTGTAACCGCCCAAGATCAAGCGCGCCAGAAGGACCGTCACGACGTAAACCTGCCTTCTCCGTCATTTTCGCCTGGAACGATGGTGTGGCATCGCGTTCCCTCCTCTGCTCCTGGCCTTTCCACAAAGCTGCTGCCTAAGTACGAAGGCCCCTACCGCGTCCTACGTCAAGCATCCCCAGTCAACTATATTATTGAGCCTGTTCAATCATCTACGGACCGCCGTCGTCGCGGCCGCGAGACTGTTCACGTCGATCGCCTGAAGCCGCACTATGACCCACCAGTTGTACCTGTTCCTTAGGTCGCCAGGATGGCTCCTTTTCCGCGGGGGAGTGATTTGTAACATGGTAGGGCGCAGTCAAGAACTCCAGCGAAAGAAGAAGACGGTTGTTGTTGGTGCTCGCGCTTGCTCGGCTTGGACCGCTGATCGCTTCAGCTGTGGCAATTGTCTAATAAACGCGTTACTGCCTCACCGTTAAACGCATACCATCATGGTAATCAAGTTCTTAATACCCACACTCATTTCTAGTCATCTTATGATGCCTGCCGCCACAGATAACGTAGTTCCAAGCTGTTTCAACATTTTCGGACAGATTTCTTTAAACACCAGGTATACCGGCTTGAATACGTTGGACAAGAAAAGACTCGCAGAGACGGGCACTAAGCAGATAAGCATTCCTTACAGCACCGTGTTCCACCGCTGACGGCGCACAAAATGTCGCAGCTACTCGGCTGGGCCAAGCCGAGCGCCAAGGGCGCATAGCCTAAAGCACTCTGGTGATGGTCATTAGGATGGCTCAACGTGAAGGATGCCTCATAATTAAAAGAGAAAGCAAATAAAACCTGGCAGCAGCGCGAGATTAGAGAATCCGTGAGACGCCTGTGAAGCAGCGTTATCACATGAAAAGGCATGTTTATTTACCTTCTCTGTATACACGTAGCAATGGACAGTTTTAGTATCCCACGTCATCGACGAAAACTGGCTGATCATAACCTCAAGAAAATATTTTGGGAGCGTACTTCAAGCATAAACTGCCTGCGCGCGCGTACTGCCCTTCCTCCACCATGTCTTGTTTCACGGGAACACTATCTGAAGATGTTATCCGTTATCACATGACTTAAAGCAAACGCCCAACCAAGCTACGAGACGCACGTCTGTGTTGCCGCTCATTCGCAGCGACAAATGGCTACTGGTACGCGAGATCTCGGACGCCGAGCTCTGCACCGAGTGACCGACTCGGTCAGCGGCGTCAATATGCGCCCAACGGTGTTCGCCGACGAGGTGACGTTGAGTCGCTACGCCTGCTGCGTGTGCCACGTCCTTCCAAGCACGACGATCGTACTTCCCTGCTCGCACAGCGTGTGCCGGCAGTGCCAGGTTGGCTGCACCGACAAAGATGGCCGTAGCCTTTGTCCCATGGACGGAGAGCCATTCTGCGAGAGCGAGTGCCAGGAGTCGAAGCTTTCGGCAAGGGAGAAGCAGGACCTGAGGGTGCGTACCGGATATTTGTCACCCGGTTACGACTTCTGAAGACAGGCATTTCTTGCAAGGGATAGCAGTATAGCGACAAGGTATCTACAGGACTTTATTGGGCCAGAAACAAGTTAGAGTGTCGTTTACTTGGTGCACTGGCGTAGGCAGAAATTTGTTTCAGGGAGGTGGGGGGGGGAGGGGGATGAGGTTGCACGTCCTTGATTGAAGGGGGAGCTGGGCAAGCAAGTGTGGTCGAGTATTCGGGCTCTGCATCTCACGGCAGAAATAAATTTCGGGTGGGGTACGTGCCCCATGGGCCACTCCTTGGCTGCGTCACTCAATTTGAGAGAGCGAAACACGAAAACTCAAAGGCAGATTAGACAAACGTGTATCGTGCTCAGTTGGCTACCAGGCAGATTTCTACGTGATAGAGTACAGATATATAACATCTCAAGGAAACCAATTGTTAATGTAGAACTTATCGCTACTGCTTCCAAATGTCATAGGAGCAGTTACAGGAGGAGTAACGCTTTGCAAGCATGGGCGCTGAAATGTGTATTAACTTATCAAGAATATTGCAGGAACGTAAGCGAGCACGCTTAGGGTGAGCACACGAGCGCGTGGGAAGCACGACATGTAAAGTGACTCGTAACTTAGCACTAACTGACACTTAAAGGCATCACTTTGTGCCATTGGCTACAATATTTAGGGTATGTTCCAATACTCACATTAGACGGCTAAATAGAGCTAAGTGGACAGCAGCTATTTTATGTCCGTTACAAGTCGCACGTAACCGGCAACATACAACGCTTCAGTAAGACCGCATCGGAGACAAATAGGACGCTGGCCACATTGCCGTTTAAAGGGAACTCCGGTTCATTTTCGACAATATTGAGATAATGCCGTTTTTAAATAGTATTAACAGTCATGTAACAGCAAGGGTGGTTCATTTTGCTGAGAGACTAGTCAATAATTTTAAATAAGCAATATACGATGAGTCGAAACCGAAACAGGGAGCTTAGCTGCTCCGTGCTGGGTCAGCGCCTCCTCTAATTTTCTGTGCCTGGGCGAAGGAGCGGAGCGCAACGGGAACCGACCGTCGGCGTTTGTGCGGCTTTTAGCCGCCGGGCGACGCCACCGTAGTAGACCTGCCGTCGCGTCGTCGCTCGCGGAAACGAATGCCGTGGCGGCATTCGAAGCTGCTATATGGTTGTTTTCGTCTGTATTCGCGTTGTTTAAAGTATAATGAAAACTTCAAACTGGAATCATGAAGCACGTGTCGTTCTGGGCAACCAGCCCATCCGAAGGCATGTCTTTCGCGGCTATTTGATCGAGACGCTCGCGCATCGTCTGCTAGCCCGATACCAGAGAGCGCATGCCAGGGATGTGCGGAAAATTGTTTTGTCACCGTTACGTTCTCTTGACTAAGAGTCGGTTTCTGACTGTCTGAAAGTCGATTTTCGAAAGCAGCATTTGTCAAGAGGTAATATTGAAAGCTTGGGCGCTTAAAGTTCCCCGATGTGTGCTACCGTCTACTGGTGTAGCACACTATACGCAAGCCTGCAGTTCATGCGCAAATAGCACGAAATGTAACTAGACTGCTTCCAGGGATATACGTGATCGCCCGTTCCCTTCGTAAAGCTTTTGAGAAGTACATTTGTTGCCACCGGGAGAAAGCAACAGCTGGTGCCAGAAAAGGAGGAACTATGCCAAGTGATTCCACCATTTCAGAGCTTAAACCAGTTTAATCGTGGTGGTACGAAAAGCAAACAAAGACAGCTACATATGCCGCGCGGTTCCTGCAATATTGACCGATGTGTGAACAGACGCTGTCGTTGAAGTATAAAGTCGTAGTGCCGGCTCTCAACTTGAGCCATTGTGAAAGGCGTGAAAAATGGCGCTGCCTGTTGTCAGTTGCTTGAGCTCGTCTTTGTATTTTATTTTGTGACATCATCGTGAAGTGACGTTGTCATATTACATCTTCGCTTGGTCAAAATGGGCCGATCGCGGAGGCAGTGCACGCCTCCGCTGATGTGCAGAAAGCTTGCACTCCCTCCGATCCTTGAGGCTGTAAGAAAACCACGTTAGGCGCAGGAATATCTCGGAGGGAGGCGGGGAATGTTCAATACATTGATTGGAAGAGAAAGAAAAAGATTGCTTTCGCCTTTCAGTCGTCTTAGACGAATGCATAAGGGACCCTGTGAGATTTCTTTTTCTTTATCAATGAAGGGAAATAAAAAAGACAATCGTGATTTCTTTCAGTTCCATTTGCAGAGTGGAACAGAACAGTATGACATACTAAGGCAGTGGGGTGGTTGCAATAGCCTGAAATAGAAAATAAAACGCGAGTACTATCAAACTCGAATGCAAGTATTGAACCGGCAGCACGGCCTGACAGACTGCCTGCGGAATACGTACAGCGGGGACGGAAAGACACGCGAACACGCGGCATCAGCATTCTTTGCTGTTTCGCATTTATTTTCAAGTGGTAATAGCCTGGATGACTAATGAAAAGACGGCGTCATCCATGGCACAATAAAATACCATCTATCATCTTTTTATTGCCACCACGGTTAGAGCGTGATGAAAACAGCGCCCCGCTATGTTCGCGTTTCTTTCCATCCCACTGTACCCGTGAAAGCCTGCAAGAAGCACAACTGCAATTAAACTCGGATGCAAACACGAATTCGTGAGCTTCGTGGTACGCGCGGCCGTTCAGCGCCAGCTTCCCGTAGTCTACTTGCACAGCGCCACCACGCGGCAGCGGCGAGCGGACGCGGAGAGCGCGTTAGACGGCACGAGGAGAGCGTTCGCCCAAGCACTGAAAAATAGGGGAGGCGCTGGCTGGGTATGCGATGACGTCACGAAGTGCGCTACACGCTGCCACGGGCTGGCCAGGGTGTAACGCCGTAGTGCCATAGCGCACGCGCTTCTTCTATCACGCGAAAAGCAAGCTGGCGATGTCATCGAATTGGTGTCAAGCTGTGCCAGCCCGTCTCAACTTACCAGTGACGAGTACAGCGATGATTGCAGCTAATATACGAGCGCGGGGGCATCGCCTTTTGATTCCTACCCACCGGCGCATGAAGTAGCTCACGTGCCCCGCATCGATCTCCGCGTTGCTCACTATTTTACGTGCTTAATGTAAGACCCGATGTCAATGACGACTAAGACGCTATGCAGCTAACAAAGCCGAACTTTGCTCGCGTCGTCGCCGCCTCGTAGAAGAAAGCGCGCGCTGCACCCGTCTGCTGGGCGAGGCGGGGTCGGAAAAGAGTAGGCACATTACGTCACATACAGAGGGTGGCCCGCGTTAACAGGCGTGATTCCGGATTTTTTTAAATTGTGCTAACAGCGCAAAATAAGACACGAGACAGAGAGCAACGAAGACGAGCTCGTCTTCGTTGCTCTCTGTCTCGTGTCTTACTTTGCGCTGTTAGCACAATTTAAAAAAATGGAATACCAACTAGCCCGTACCCAGACCGTGATTCCGGAATTGGCTACCAATTTTAAAATTCGTTTTCTAAAAAACTAAACTGAAAAAATTAAAAATTCATAAGTTTCTAAGAAAACTAAAAAATTCTCTAATTTGCCACATATCATCAGGGTGCCGAAGAGAACATATGTTGAAAGTTTAATTGAAATCCGTGAATATCGAAAAATCCCCAGAGTTCCCCTTTAATGACCCGCCCCGGTGGTCTAGTGGTTATGGTGCTCGACTGCTGACCCGCAGGTCGCGGGATCGAGTCCCGGCCGCGGCGGCAGCATTTTCTATGGAGCTGAAAATGCCCGAGGCTCGTGTACTTCGATTTAGGTGCACGTTAAAGAACCCCAGGTGGTTGAAATTTCCAGGGCCCTTCACTACGGCCTACCTCGTAATCATATCGTGGGTTTGGGAAGTTAAACATCATTTTTAAGGTGTTTAGTGACGACACTAAACGACAATGCTTAATGGCGACAGCCACGACAAGGCACGAACTCCCAGCGCGAGCGTCGAGCGGCGGACTTTTAGAAGCCAAAGAGGACGACCCACTAGAAGGCGCTGGAGAGAGCAACCCATTACTATGTTCCAAGACTTCGCTACATCATAATTATTAATGCTGTCCAAACAAGGTGACGGCTCAGCTGAATGCTCGGATCCCAACGGTATGGTCGTCTGTCCACAAGAAGAGGCCTTCTTTTTAGGCGCTTAGAGGACACCAATGAGAAACATTTTTTTTTGTATTATTAAATTACACTTTCATGATACCAAAAACACGACGCTTGCAGTGAGAAGACGCTTGGTAAGCGAGACAACGTGCAAAAAGAAAATTTGGCAGATCCCACGTACCGTGGGAATCGATGTTATGCGAAGCATGCGCGTTATGGTGACTGTGGCGCAATTTTTCACATTGAGCGAAACGTTACGGAATGACTCTAAAGAAATGTGGAAGTGGTAAACGCACGCTCATATGTTGAAGAGTCGCATATCTATCATATAACCAGTTGTTTATAGTTGCGTAAGGATGGTAACAGCAACATGGGTGTTATCAACAACAGACGCGGTAAGCTGATATGTAGGGCTTATATTCTTCAATACCGGATAGCGCGAATCCGAACAGGACAAAGAAGGAACACAGATGCACAGGACAGGCGCTACTGGCAACTAAGCTTCATTCAAGAAAGTTTCTCTAGATATATATACAGCCGAGTGGCACGTGCAGGCGCACTGCACGTACGTTACACTCAGTTACAGTTGTTATGCTTATACCTGTTCGTTATGACGCAGCGCGCGCGCACGTTTCACGAACCCGTGTGTATGTGTTGAAGGGGTTCTTGACAGTTCTTGAAAAAGGTCATCATCACCGTGGTCAGTGAGCACCAGCAGCTGGACCGGACTGTTATGCGGATCCGTTCGTAATCGCGGCTAGGAGGAGTCTAAGTGTAGTGAAGTGCGAGGTATAGTGCAGCTGGTGGAAATCCTGAATGCCTCTTACCATGAAATGATCTATGATGCCTCCTGTCGTGGATGTGGCAACGAAGTCTTTGATGCCCTCTCCACATCCAATCCCTTTCACGCAGTATTAGGACCAAGCGTTGATGGGTCTTGATAAATCAATGTTGAACTCATCGGTAATGATGATAGGCCTCGTTCTCTCAGCAGATTTATTGTAGGAAGCATTCACGCTAGTTTTTGCGTAATCCACGTCGTGCACGTTGGGGACCACGTGGACGAGTGGACGGTAGTTGAGCGTCTTCCAGGGGTGTTCTGTCTTCAGTTTCCTCACTTTCCTGGCATCTGCCGCGGTGGTGTAGCGGTTACGGTGCTCGTCTGCTGACCCGAAGGTCACAGGTTCGATCCCGGCCGCGGCGGTCGCATTTCGATGGAGGCAAAATGCTAGATGCCCATGTTCTGTGCGATCTCGGTACACGTTAAAGAATACCCGATGGTGAAAATTTCCGGAGTCCTTCACTACGGCGTCTCTCGTATCATATCGTGGTTTTCGGACATGAAACCCCAATTATTATTATTATTATTATTATTATTATTTTATTATTATTATTATTATTGTCACTTTCCTTGTGTGTCAATGTGTGTTCGTGGTTACTGTGTTGGTTGAGACTCTGTACACTTGTGGCTCATACCCGCATAACATTTACTCTGGTTTACGGGTATGTGCCACACGTTGGTTGGTTGTTGAAAAACTTTATTTGGGTCCTGCAAGGCGCGCGTCAGCGCGCAGCGGGTGACTCCCACGTCGGGACCGTCAGACAAAGCCTGCCGGCCGCTCCGCGGGCCTGCTGGACGGCCCAGAGCTGGTCAGCCAGGAGGGAGCTGTGGAGGGCCGCCTCCCACCTGGCCGAAGCAGTATCGTGACTGAGAGAAAGGGTTTCATGACGTACGCGACAGGTATTTTGCGTTATTCATGTCATGACCAGTGAATCGTGTTCGTGATACACTGGTACCCTGCTATGCCAATTTTGGTATATTACAATTTATGGAGACGACCAGGAGAGCGCCCAGACGTAGGCGGCTAGATAGATAGATAGATAGATAGATAGATAGATAGATAGATAGATAGATAGATAGATAGATAGATAGATAGATAGATAGATAGATAGATAGATAGATAGATAGATAGATAGATAGATAGATAGATAGATAGATAGATAGATAGATAGATAGATAGATAGATAGATAGATAGATAGATAGATAGATAGATAGATAGATAGGGCCAAAGTGCCTGAGGTTCGCTAAGAAATGCTTCGCATTTATTATGCGGGCGGCGAGGCCACCTTGAAGTTCCCGCACCAGTGGCCGTGACGTCATATGTTCATACGGTGTCCACTAAGGCCTAGGCAGTTTCTAAAAGTACAAATGACGTACATTATCTTCTAAAGGAGCCAGAGACAGAACATACAAAGTTTCCAAAAATTTCGATGAGCCAATGTGGCCAAAATACAAAAAAAAAAGAAAAACACCAGGCCTGCGCGGAAAGCGCAGCACAGTCACAGCGAAAGCTGGAAAAAAAGCGGCATTTCTAGAGCCCGTTGTAAGCTCTCTTGGGGCTGCTAATACAAATACACTTGCAAGGTACTCACTACGCCATAAATCGTAATTTTTGTGAAGTTTGGAAGTACCGACTACGCCACTATTCGTCATTTTGCTGAGAAGCGAAGAGTACCAGCTTACACACCTGTAAGGCATTATGTGCACTTTGTCGATGCTGCTGATGATGACGATGAAGAATTATGGATGAGCCCTTCGTAATAGGTTGGGAGCTCTAAACTACCCGCTAATTACGTAATTCGCATTGTTTGACACCCGGTCGTTATTTCACTCTCACCACGCTATATAACATACGCTAACGTGAGAAGAGAGAGAGAGGGAAAATAACTTTATTGAGGCCCTGAGAAAATGGATTATGGGGCCTTATGCACTTACTTGGCAACTAATAAAAATACACTTGCGACGGACCCTCTACGCTATAAATTATAATTTTTGTGAAGTAGGAAGCAGACACTACGCCGTTTTTCGTCATTCTGCGGGGAACCGTGGTACTCCTACACATAGGTAAGGCATTATGTGTACTTGTTGAGGCTGTGGCTGATGACGACGAAAATTAGGGCAGAGCCCTTTGCAATGGGTTTGAAGCATTCAACAACCCACTCGTTGCGCAATGCTGCATTGTGTGTGACGCCTGGTTCTAATTTTGCTCTTGTACTACGCTATATTACATATGTTAATGTGGTTCCTTGCCGACGTGAAGCCTGCATAGGGTCTTTTGCAACGGCGTTTAAAAGCGCGGGTATGGCTCTGTGGCTGTATACTGGGCTCCGACGCAGAGGGCCCAGGTTCGAACCCCGTTCCATCCTGGATATTTTCTCTTACTTAGTTATTTTTTCTTATTTCGCGCGATAGCGGTTAGGGACACCGCCGACGGCGGCCGGCGGACAACTACGGCGCCAAAAACAACTGTTGTTGTGATCTCATAACAGCTTTCGCTGTAAAACACTTTGAAAGTGGAACCATCACCATCAAAAATTTCGGCGGGATATTTAGGAGCGATACTTTTCACACCAATTTTCTTGTCTATTAATTAACCCATGGCGGTGAAATTAATGGCACTATTTTCCAGAGTATCATTCATCAGTCTGAACTAATTTATTGTTTCACTGTAGTGTCCTTTTGATGTAAAGCACGTGTTTTTTATTGATTTGTACACGAAAGAAGTTAAAGAACAGACACTTTTGTTTTTCTTAGCCTTCTCTTGTCGAAGCGAGGGAGCGTAACGTGGCACAGAAATCTAGGACGCGTGCCATTCCTTGGGTGAGTCGCGGCTCGATGTTGTCTTTCGAAGCTGTCGAGGTAGACCGTCCACGACCGCTGTCCAGAATTCCAACGCAGTCATAGACGCGCTATGACTTGCATTCTGGTGAATCGAACTGAACAGGCGCGTGCGTATGGCCATGTCTGTCGCACCAGCCATCGCATGTGTACGTTGATGGATTCCATAGCCTTCGTCAAATTAACTTTATCAACTCCAGAAAGCTGTTGCCTTTCGAATGATACTGATGTAGCTGCTTCTCGAGTTAACTTTTGGTGAGGTTAGTAAAAATTGAACATTTTTGAACGATGACAATGTTTAATATTGTCGATGAACTTCATAGGTTCAAATATGATAAAGCCACCTGTCTTTCGCAAATGGCATGCACATCCATGGCTGGCATTCCCACCGTCGCAGCAGTGTAACGAAAGAGAAGTTTCATTCATGGCAACGAAGGCTTGCCGCGCTCGAACGATCTAGAAGACGACGTAAAGCCACGCCCCCAGCCGTCACTGTACTTTCTCAGGATTGCTTGGATGCGCGGATGAGCTCATACTACGATGTGCATGACGACGCGCTTGCTCGTTAAGCATGCAAGACTATACGTTAGAACCCCCGTTGTTACGAAAGAAATCACGGAAGTGTTTGCCAAGTGGCCTTGCCCGTCCCGTGTACGCAAGCTCTACGGCGACATGCAAAAATAAAGGACACGATTTCGCATTTTTCTGTATCAGGTTAAAGAATTCGCTCATCTTTATCCATATAAGAATGTGGCCGCACACTGAAACTATATTTGAGTATGATATGAATGCATTCTATGCTTCAATGCCGGATCATCGTAAGATCTGTGGCTGCAGAAGTTCGCTCACGGGCGCCCGAATTTTGAAATAATGAACGAATGTTCGTTCTAGTGAAATACAGGAAATGGGGCTCGAGCAAAAAGCCGCAAGAGGAGCTTGAGAAGTGCACGAGGCCCAATAGAGCAAAAAAAAAAAGAGAGAGCGCAGCAGAAACATGTGCACGTTCAGAGGCGAACATATACCTGCACTACAACGTACAAAATGGAAAAGAGCAGATTTGCGCTCGTGAAGTAAGCAAATCAAAAGTCAGAACGGGGGTAATAGAAAACAATGAAAGGCCGTTCAACTGCATTTGATGAGCCGATGCATATAAATCTAACAGGAAAACCCTGGAAGCGTTCAATATAGGGACATGGGAGACGCATGTGCCGGCGAATTCGCAGTGCATTTTGGTAAATAGCAAAGATCGTGTCGTATTATCTATTCAGTGTCCTGTGATTAGCGTTTTTGGGAGCATTGTTTGACAAGGACGCTGTGATAATTCTGGAGTCTTCTTTGTAACTTCCAATTTATCTTGTTTACTCGCCACTGGGTTGTCTACGAAAACATCTCCTGGTGAGAATTAGTTAAGATTGAGCTAATCTTGTCAGTTTGTTTCCCTTGTCCTTGTTTTTTTTTGGCATCCCGTGGGAATCGCTCTCAACGAGCCGAGCTTTAAGTCCTTCTGCACTCAATCCACTGCAGTCTCAGAAGCAATGAGTGTAAACAGTAGGTATAATTGGCTGGCATGATTGCCGTATCAGATTCTTGACTTGTTCATCCGCACGTTGTCCACCAACGAAAGAGTGGGAAATTTTTGACGCATGCGTGTACTTAGTTCACAAACAGTTATCACCTCTGTCTTTCTTTACACGTGGATCGGAGCATCCTTAGCAATTTATACGGATAAACGTTGGCTATTAGGGATCATTTATAGTTAGAACTTGCCACACACAGCTTCGTGGCGCAGGTGGGTTTACCTATGTAACTGTACACGTTAAGGAATGTTCCGTGAGTTTTTGAAAATTTGACCAACGCAAGTTCTACAGATTTTGTATGTTCAACGCCTACTCTGTCGATGGTGCCAGGAAAGGAGCGTTTCGTGGCTTTGGAATGCACGATGGTAATATAAAAGCGCAAAAAACGACGGGACGAACACAGAGACAAACGTCGTTATTGCGCTGTCATTTTACGATCATGAACAACCAGCTAGCCCGATTTACCGCCATTGTGACATTATAATAGAAGGTGCGAATTTAGGCTAATAGCGTAGCATGAGTGCATTTTTCTCACATAGTCAACTTTGTGCGCGCTACCCCATTTGCGTAGCGCCTGTTGAAATAAATTATCTAACAGGAACAAGTTCACAGTAACTGATTAATTGCGATGCGAGTTTTATCCTTCTACGCTTTATTGGCCTAGTGAGTGTACGTCACAGTATACCCGCACTTGTGAGTTGAACGCGTGCACGCTGAACGTTGTCGCATCTCCGCAAGAGTAACGAGCGATGCGTTATAACTTTCCCGCATACGCGTCTCGAAAGAGCACAGTGCCTTTCAGCAGTATAGGCAGGCGACTGATCGACAAATATTTGGTATTTTCTATTTGCAGTGGACTTGAGATTACTATGTTTAATATGATTAGCTCAAGTACAGAAAAATGAGAGAAACGCATCTTTGGCGTGTGCCGTACTTGTTGGCCTATAGTTTGCTGATGGCTTTGTTAGTGTTGTGATTATATATATATATATATAATATATATATATATATATTATTAATATATTATATATATATATATATATATATATATATATATATTATATATATATAGTCATGCAGAGAAACAAGAGGCAACGCCCGTTCGCTGGGCCGGCTGTTCTTATTCTACTTCGTCGTTGTCTGCTTCGTCCTAGCCCAGCTCGCGCCAGTGCCCGAGCGCCGCTCTTGGATACTTACACTCGGCCACGCTGCGAAATTGCATGGCGAGCTGCCAAATCGCCTCTGGAGGGCGTCCTTGGCTGTTGCGTGCTGGACGGTCTCGGCCACGCAGCAACTTTGATTTCATAGGCTGTGAAACATGCTTCAGGTGGACGGCACTGGCTATTGCGGGAAGGTCGTAGCTGTCGCTGCCGCTTCGCCTGTCGCGTTTCCAAATGCGGCGCATGTGATTTACAAGGAACGGTGGACGACCGAATTGATGTGTGGTGGCCGCCGACAGACCGTGTCGTTAGTAGACGGGCGCGTATCCGAAGATTTGAAGGAGTGCGTCCGCTTCGCGTCGATGAACTACGATTGCGCGAGCTAGGCGGAATGTACGGCGCTGCCGAAACAGGGGCTTCCATTGTTTCAGGGCTCGCCAGTGGGGGAAGGTGTAGTGCCCCGATACTTCTCGTTTCTTGGCTCGGAGAGGGGGCGTAGTACGCATAGGCAAGCCTTCGACGTTTGTAGTCGTGTTGGTCATATTATATTCCTTGGACCAGACCAGCGCACGTTGACCGTCGGCTAATTCGGGCAGTGACTGCTCTCGAGTCTGGGGGAGCTGCACTGGTGGGTCTGAGAGCGCACTGAAGTGTGTCATACGCTTGCCCGGTTCCCCGACTTGGAGCGTGTCCGGCACTAGATCTAGGACGTGGTCATGCTCACGCACTGGCGAGCTTGGAAGCTGCATCGCCACTGATGTGTCTTGTGGGCGGTATTATTGTCTGGTGAGATGGGTGCTGGTGGGGGCGTCGCGGAGTGCGAAATATGTGGCGTGGAATCCTGCTCCCGCGCGGTATCCGTGTCGGGCGCGTGGCCTTCCGCGTCCACGATGATGTCTGCGCAGGGACTCAGGGAAACTGATGGACGATCGAGATGCTGCTCTTCACAAGCTGTGTCTGCGAAGTAGGCCTGGTTGGCGCTGGGCACAGCTGCACCATAGGGGCGCTGTGCCTCGCGAGCTCGATCTCGGAGGGAGGGCAGGTTTGTGAAAGCCCGAGCTGCGTCGTCGAGGTTGTGTGCCTCACAACTCCCATCCTCGATAGAGACTCGGTCGGCAGGGAGGGGGTCGCAGGTATGAGAGAGAGGGCGGAAAAGACTGGTCAACTTGGCGCACCATTCAGGCCACGACCGTTGTTTGATCCCTTCGTATGCATGCCATGCCTTGGCGGCATCGTGAAGGCGGTCGATGGCCACCAGCCATTTAAGATTGTCCGGCCAGGCAAGGAGGGTGCCGAGCAAGTTGATGGTCTGAATCCACCCCACGACGTCGTCCTGGAAACATCGGAACTCCGGCACTGCCCAAAAATCACAGCATATCCACGGAGTGAATGATGATGAGTGGGCGAAGCTGCGGAGGTTCATCGGTAAACCGTGAATCTTCCGTGAATTCTGCCCAGTACATCATCACCGACGTGAGATCGGGCGCGTTTATACTAAAGGTTCGATGAGTTGTGACGACTTGCAGCTCACTCTAATTTTACATGTACGCTGTGAATTTTCATTGTTTAGAAAACCATTGCTTTAGAAAACATCTGGCGTCTTTCGTTAAGCAGCTGGCGTCTTTTCATTTTGCTTTAGAAACATCTGGCGTTCTTTCGTTTTGCTTTTACAAAACATCTGGCGTCTTTCGTTGGTTTATTTCATCAATCAACGGCGTTTTGAACAAAATTTTTATTGTTTAATGACGCACAGGAGAAATCTCACCAGGCACTACCTTGGCGGTAAACAATGGCTGCTAATGGGAATGAGAGACAGAAGAAGTCGGCTTTTAGCTAACACTTACACTTCTACTTCTACTAACGTTTCCTACTGGAACATGCCAATGGCTGCTAATGGGGAATGAGAGACAGAAGAATTCGGCTTTTAGTTAACGCGCACGCTGCGAATTTTTTATTGTTCAACAACGCACAGGGAAAATCTCCCACCGGCACCACCTTGGAGGTCAAAGCGTAAGAATGGTTACGCACTACGACTACTACTACGAGTACGAGGGACGAACGGGTGCCGCCTTAAGGAGCTTCGCCCCGAAAAGCCGACGATGGTGAAGCGGCAGGCGAGAACCCGGAGTTCAACGACGACAAACGGCCGAGATGTTCTGACAGTTGCTTGAGCTCACGCAAGAGCTCCGCGCTGCTGTAAGGTGAAGCGCCTAATGAGCCAGGGAGTGTCCGCGGAGTATGCGGCAGTCGCACCACTCACGTCGGCGAGATCCACGGCCAAGGAAGCGTGGACGGCGTCACTTGGCGGGTCAGAAGATGGTAGAGTCTTGGTCACGGGACACTCGCCATGGGAACAGTGAGCGATGGACCCAGGCGAAAGGAGCCCGTGCGCATTGTTGGCGCGAAGTAGCACGTCGCCATTCACGTAGTTCCCCGGAACCACCGTGGAGGCCTGGACGCCGTCCGCTGGTGGTGGGATGGATACTTGCGGCGATGGTCGACTTGCGGGTTCCATCACCGAGGAAGCGCGACGGCGTTCCTTAGGAAGACGCGTTACCTCAAGCTAGCAGCTGGGGTTCGCCAAAGCTTTCGACGACTGCGCCATTGTCATGCAGAGAAACAAGAGACAGCGCCCGTTCGCTGGTTAGTTGGTTGATCCTAGAGGAATGGCACAACCCACCACGGGGGATCGGCCACGAATCGTGCGGCAGTAGGATGTGTGAGTTGTCTGCTTCGTCCTAGCCCAGCTCGCGCCAGTGCCCGAGCGCCGCTCTTGGATCCTTACAACACACATAAACACCAGATATTATTATTATATATATATATATATATATATATATATATATATATATATATATATATATAATATATATATATATATAGCTTTGTTACATCATAATTATATGTGAAGTGCACGATGAAGGTCTCCGCTGAGATTGCCCCATAGAATTTGTAATTTCATCACGTCTCATACGTGCCTATGGTTCAAGAAGCAATTGTTGCTTCCATGTGGTTTGTTTTTGACGTGCAGAAAAAAGGAGCACTACCATGTTTGTCCGAATACGTAAACGTTTACTATCAGCGAACACGGAAAGCTCAGTACGCTTACCGCTGTTACAAAAATTGCCTTGCATGTTTGCGTGCTTGCAAACTAATACTGACTGTACATGCGCTGGGAGTTAGCCTATACTTACATCTGCCCCAGCATCGTTGTTTTGTTCTTGGTGTTGTTGAGCTGAGGCTTCCAGCGCGTGACTCAATGAAGAAGCATTTTCTTACCAGTGCTGGATGTGGAGCCTTAACAACCGCTGTTGCTACTTTTCTGTCTCTGTGACCATCTTCATGACTGAGTACGTGAACCTTGTCGCTTAAATAATATGGCGAAAGTTTTATGTGAAAATGGCCTACAATTAGGTGCAGAGGAAAATCACTGCAACAAAAATTTCATTTTCAAAGGGTAAATATAGGTGTCCAGAAACGGCGACATAAGTTGTCAACATCATAAATATATCCCGATAAATGCGCATTTTGGCTTTCAGTATTTCAAATGTTTTTTAGATATTTTCTAAAGGTCAATACCATAACTTTCGTTCGCAGTACTTAGGAAGAAAATTGTAATAATTGCGAAACGTTAAGTACTTAGACCTAAGCAACGACCTGCGCGAGCTGCTCACCGCCGTTTCTTTATGAGTGCACAACAGCCACTAAAGTTGACTCCTGCTACTCATTGTTGGAGTATGCGGAGATGACACCCTGGGGGACGAAAGAGCGAGTTTTGAATGACATTAATAATAATAATATCTGGGGTTTAACGTCCCAAACCACGATTTGATTATGAGAGACGCCGTAGTGGAGGGCTCCGGAAATTTAGACCACCTGGGGTTCTTTAACGCACGCTTAAATCTAAGTACACGGGCCTCAAACATTTTCGCCTCCATCGAAAATGCAGCCGCCGCGGCCGGGATTCGATCCCGCGACCTTCGGGTCAGCAGTTGAGCGCCATAACCACTAGACCACCGTGGCGGGGCAGTTTTTAATGATACTGAGAAGTTTGCTGTTGTGTAGTTTGCTTAAGAAATCATGTCCACGTAATGGGACGCAGGTTGCGGAGAGGTTATCTGAAACAGTAGATGGATACAGTTTATCTGTTATATTTCAAGATACTGCTTGAAAAAAAATTGCTAACCACTAATGCCGTTTACGATCGAAAGCTATAAGCATGCTCCATCAAATATCGTGCTTGACAGCGTCAAGCGCTTTTTAAAATTGAAAATTGCCAGCATTAGTACAAGTGTTTCTCGATAATTTGATTATGTAGTTTTAATATATATTAGTGGTCCTGGACCAGAAATTTACTGTTTCGTATCGAAATGGATTATTTTCAATTACATTCTTCGATATGTTCGTTGAAACATGCATGTAAAATTGTAGAACCTGTTCTAAGACACGTGAAAACAGCCATAACACAGTTATCATAATAATTTTAATTGCTTGATTCGTTGCATTTGTCGACTAGTGACAACATTGTTAACATTCGTCTATTATGTTGGACAACGCCATTTTATTCTTTGATTGGGTGTAGGTAGAGGAATTGAGCTTTGAAAAATACAGCTGGAGAATGTCTTTGTTGAATAATATGCGTGTAGATGTATCATTGCCTGCTCCACATTTTTCTCTTTTTTCCCCTCTTTTCAAGGCCTGCTGCTGGAACGAGTCCTACGGATGCGACTTCGTTGGCCCTCTGGCGGGAGTTCTCGAACACTATGAGCAAGAGTGCGCTTTCCACGTGTCCCCGTGTCAAAAATGTGGCGAGATCGTCATGACTGATATGCTAGCTGCCCACTACATTGGCCACTTAAACTGCCGATTGCCGTCTCAGACACTCTCCGAGTCCCCGCTACAAGGTGACGGCGCCTCCATCGCCAGCAATAACGCGACCGCGAGTGGGTCTGGTGCGGACGAGGAACTGATGCGCGTGTTCGAGATGACTACTGTCGGCGAGCTTCAGCGCACGGTCGATGCACTTGAGCGAATGACCGAAACCATAGACGCCCAATTGGGAGCAAACAGAGGAGCAGCTTGAAAGGTTGGCGAGCAATGGAGTTAGCCTCTACATTGTGATTGTAGACAACATGGCGCCAGTCGCCGAGAAAAAAGAAAGCTTTGAGGACAACCTGCTCTACTTCGCGTGGTGCAGCAGCGCTTGTTAATTTCAATCTCAAATAAGCTTGCCATGAAAGATAAGGTGCAAGAGCGACTGCAAGTCTTGGTGGTCAATGGAAGCAGTGGATAGAGACGATGACAAATATTCTTCAATAATGGGAGCATTATTTGCCATTCGCTGGAGTTTGTGAAGAGCGCATACAGTCTAAAAAACAAAGAAAGTACGGATCCCCACAAGGATAATGAGTCCTCGTGCAGTGAAAGAAGAAAAAAAATTTGAACAAAACGGAAGGCTTGCTGTAACCACTCATTTCTGTCGCCGTGCGAGAGAAGAGGCTCCTGTGATCCCATCAAACGTATACTAAATCGGGCAGAAGAAATGTAACACATAGTGTGTAAGACATTGGGACGAATAACTCTATGCATTTTAAAATAGAATATAATAGAAGAAGAACAAAAAAAAAAGATCGGGATGACTAAGACACTACAGGAAGGACGAGACTGAGATCAGCGACTCTAGAACTTGAAGTTGTATCATCAATAAGAACAAGCAATCCTTCCTATTTTCCCTGAAAGCGCGGTATGGGCTTAGCATTGACACGAACCGTGCTGAAAGAAGAAAAGGTACGAAATACCGATTTGCGTTGAAATCGCCACAAATATATGTAAAATTACACGAGACTTCATTCGTCATGCACCGAGGCACGTTGGACAACTGGTCATCTGCAATCGAATTGTAGATGGTTTGACAACGAGATTTATTTTTTACGAGATTGTTTTACTTTTACGAACATTGAGAATGTACGGAGGCCAGAGAGGCAGTTTGTTATAATCTGTGTGAAAAAATAAAGTACCTCTTTTTGCAAAGGTTTCGTCATACAGAGCCGCCATCAAACAGAAGTGACGCCGATCTCTCGCTGATATAACACTAGGGGAGGGGAGAAGGGGGAATGTGGTTTTGCGAAGAGTGTATTGCTCTATATCTACAGTCTTTCATAACTGTCGTCCTTGTCTTTCTGTACAATATGTACACTCACAGGCAACGTCTCTGCAACGCACACATAATTCTAACAAATCGTTCCGAAAAGCTACGTAAGAGTACAAAAACCAACTTACGCCACTTGTGCGAACGCACAGTGATATCTTGTGAACCGATGTTATGAGAGACGGTTTCCGAAGCTTGTAGTGAAAAGAGTGCTGATGGGAGTTGTTTGCTCAACGGAGTGAATCATTTTTCTTTCGGAAATGTGAAGCATACCCACCTGCATGAGGGTCTTGTGACGTGCTCTTTGGATCAGGTGATCCCACCATGCTCGAATGAAGAGGAAACTGATGGCTGGAACACTTCTTTCTCTTTAATTTCAACTTGAATCGGCCGCATTATACACCCAGTTCATATGCACTTACATCTAGAAAGCGGTAAAACTTTAAATGCGCGAACTATATTCTCGATGGATTGATATTCTAGTGTTGTGTGCCCTAATGCACCACCAGCGCCTTCTCTATCTTTCTGTGCCTGGGCGAAGGAGACGAGGGCAATGGGACTAAAAGTGCACGTTTCTGTGTTATTCGGTTCATGTACAAGCCACAATAATATATACAGGGTGTTTCAGCTAAAAAGCACCAAGTAATAAAAAATTAAGCATGGGCGCTACGCGTCTCCAATAATGGTAGTATGGTTCTGAGCCATATAGAGCACGTCAGATTATTTTTTCCACTCCACTAAGCTGAGCAATTAACAAAGATTGCTTAATGAACTTTCTAAATATTGACTCTAGAGAAATATCTTCAATGCGAAAGCTGTAGCACTTGTTCTGAAGCGTCAGAATATTTCATCCATGCTAGTATAAGCGCCAATCCGATAGGCTGAGTAATTAAAAAAGACTGCTTAACTAACCTTTAAAATAGTAACTGTAACGAAAAACATTAAGTAGGAAAGCTGTAACGTTTGTTAAGCGACTTCGAATTGCTTCATCTATGCTAAGATAACTGCCCTCTTAAATTTTTTTTCAGCTTTTTTCTAGAGTGCGCGAAATTAAAAAGTATACTTGGCGCAAGTTAGCTGAAACACCCTGTATATAGGTGATTCTGTTCAGAAATAAGAAGTGGGGTTTGGTGTGCACGATAACTGTCTATCGAAGAGGACACCTCAACCGGTACACACACGGGGAAAGGGAATGAAAAGGACAGAGGAGAAAAAGTATGGCTGTTCTCGCGCAAGAAAATAACGAGGGAAGGGGTCCTTGACCGCCTCCCTCGTTATTTCCTTGCGCAAAAAATCTGGCAGATTCCACGCATTGTAGGAATCGATGTAATGCGAAGCAGCGAGCAAAGAGCTACATACATCGCCTTGTTTGTCTTTGACCCAAATGAAAGCATTCATGCCATGGCGTCTGGTTGAACATATATCGCATGTTTGTCATGCACGCATGCATGCACAATCTGGTATATACCATGCTAAGGAAACGCATGTTCTGTTATTACAATGCATGACCTGTCATTTATGTTCTTCACGCACTCACGTCATGCCGTGGCAATTTTGTTATATATCCAGTTAACAAAACGGCGGGAAGCGCACCACGACAGTGTCATGTATATTATACCGTACATGACACGCATAACATGATTCGCATGTTAGGACCTGTCATTTATGTTCGTCATAGTCACATCGCACAATACCAATTTTGGTGTATATCAAACGAGCGAAATGGCCGCGAGCGCACCACGAGTATGGCATGTAAATCATGCCATACAGGACATGCATATCATGGTTTTCTATGTTAGCAACTGTCACTTATGTTCGTCCTAGAGTCGCGTCACGCGATACCAATATTGGTGTATATCAAGCTAGCCAACGACCGCCAGCGAACAATGAGCGTGGCATGTAAATTATGTCGTACATGACTTGCATATCGTAATTTTCATGTTACCACCTCTCATTTACGATCGTCGTACAGTCGCGTCGCGCAATACCATTTTTGGTGTATATAAGCTAGGGAAACGGCCGCGAATACACCATGAGCGTGGCATGTAAATCATGACATACATGACATGCATGTCATGGTTTTCATGTTACCACCTATTACTCATGTCCTTCATACGTCACATCGCGCAACACCAGTTTTGGTGTATATCAATCTAGCGGAACGGCCGCGAGTGCGCCATGAGCGTGGCATGTAAATCATGTCGTACATGACATGCATGTCAAGATTTTCATGTTACCACGTGTTAGTTATGTTCGTCATACAAAAATTGGCCGCATATCTGCGTGCGTCGCTGCAAATGCCGTCTAAAGACGATAGAAGAGGCGCTGTGTGAGATATGGACGCCATCTGGCAATACGTCGGGAAACATGAGTGCTGTGTTGTGGGCTGGTAGTCCCGGCGCAGCAGCAGGCGAAGACCGGCGGTGACCAACGCGACCGGCGGGGACGCCAGCCAGCCCGGACGCGCGGTTTGACGTGAAGCGCCGAAGCAGAAGGAACGTCTGCACTCAACGAGTGCTCTCCACACACTCTTTTATTTACACGTCGCCTGGGTGAAACAGGAATGCCAGAGCGGCACCCCATAGCATTCATACAGTGCAATACGGAACCGAAACCGAAACACAACAATGAGCTCGTGCAGAGGGCACGGAGGAAGACAAGTTTCAGCGCAGTCGCATTTTCAGCGCAGCTTAAGAAACTAGGGTCTCTAGAATTACGTATCTATGTATTTTCTATTAAAGGAACACAGCACCTAATACTTACCTAGTGATGTTGCGCCTCAGATATGCGTAATGTTTGCTTTTTGATCAACAATGTACACAAGTATGAACCAGTCATCCGTTCAAGGTGGCTGGCCCTTGGGCAAGTGGTTCAACTTTTGCCGGGTGGCTGAATCGAGGGACGTGCCGACAAACTGAAAGACAGACCAAAATTTAGGCGTTTAAGTTCCCCAAGAAAGACTATCGTCTTTAAAATGTCTCGTCCAACTAGTTTTCATATATATCCATTCATTTACATGGCTGCGAGCGCCCCGAGATCATGTCATGTATATCATGCTGCACATGACGTGCGTGTCATGCTTTGCACGTTAAGACCTGTCATTATGTGCGTCATGAGCTCTTGTCACGCTATACCAATTTTGGTATATATGAAATTAACGGAACGGCCTCAAGAGCCCCAAGGCCGTGGAATGTAAATCATGCTGTTCATGACATGCATGTCAGGATTTTCTTGTTATGACCTGTCCTTTATGTTCGTAATACGGTCATGTTATGTCATACCAATTTCGGTACACATCCGATTAACGAAACCGCCAGGGGAGCACAAAGTCGCAGGCGTCTAGATAGATATAGATAGATAGATAGATAGATAGATTAGATAGATAGATAGATAGATAGATAGATAGATAGATAGATAGATAGATAGATAGATAGATAGATAGATACGCTCAAGGTCGCAGAAGTTCGCTAAGAAATGCTTCGCATTTAAAACAGCCATACTTTTGTGGCTTGTACAAGAGCAATTGGAACCGGCCGTCGGCGATAGTACGTTTTACCGCCACAGGAGTAGATCCGCCGTCACGTCGTCGATCGCGGAGACAAATGCCGTGGCTGGATTCGAAGCGGCTATATGGTTTAGTTTTCGACTGTATTCGCGCTGTTTGAAGTATACTGAAAACTTTTGAATGGTAATCGTGAAGCACTTGTCGTTCTGGGCAACCAGCCCATTTCAAAAGGCATGTATCGTTCGCGGCTATTTGATCGAGGCGCTCGCGCGTCGCCTGCTAGGCCGATAGCAGAGGGCGCATGTCAGTGATGCGCGGAAGATTGTTCTGGCACCATTATGTTCGCTTGAGTGAGAGATGGCTTTTGCCTATCTGAAAGTCAATTTTTAAAAGCAGCATTTGCCAGGAGCTGATACTAAGAGCCTGGGCGCTTAACGTTTCCTGAGGCACACTACCACTCTACGGCAAAAAGTGTTAAAAGGGTGTGTGGTTCGTCCCTTTGGGGACTAAGGGGGCTGCCACAACCATTAATCCCTTTAAGGACTAACGGAACCGGGTCTAACATTTAGTTCCCACAGATCACCTCAATGGACTAACATTTAGTCCTCACATTTACATCTTACTGGCCAACCGTTAGTCCCCGCAGATCACAACATCATCATCATCATCCTGTCTACGCCCACTGCAGGACAAAGGCCTCTCCCATGTTCCGCCAATCAACCCGGTCCTGTGCTTTCTGCTGCCACGTTATACCTACAAACTTCTTAATCTCATCTACCCACCTAATTTTCTGTCTCCCCCTCACGCGTTTCCCATCTCTTGGAATCCAGTCAGTTACCCTTAATGACCACCGGTAATCCTCCGACGTGCTACGTGCCCGGCCCATATCCATTTCTTCTTCTTGATTTCAGCTATGATGTCCTTAACCTTCGTTTGTTCCCTGATCCACTCTGCTCTCTTCCTGTCTCTTAAGGTTATACCTATCATTTTCCTTTCCATAGCTCGCTGCGTCGTCCTCAATTTAAGTTGAACCCTCTTTGTAAGTCTCCAGGTTTCTGCTCCGTAGGTAAGTACCGGTAAGATGCAGCTGTTATATACCTTCCTCTTGAGGGATAGTGGTAGACTACCATTCATGATTTGATAATGCTTGCCGAATGAGCCCCATCCCATCCTTATTCTTCCAGTTATTTCACTCTCATGGTTCGGCTCCGCGGTTACTACCTGTCCCAAGTAGACGTACTCCTTTACAACTTCCAGTGTCTCGCCACCTATCCCAAAGCGCTGTTCTCTGCCGAGATTGTTCCACATTACTTTAGTTTTATGCATATTAATTTTTAGACGTACTCTTCTACTTTCCGTATCCAGTTCAGTAATCATGAGCTGTAATTCGTCTCCCGCGTTTACTCATCAATGCAATGTCATCAGCGAATCGCAGGTTACTTAGATACTCTCCATTAACTCTTATCCCTAATTCTTCCCAATCTAGGGCCCTGAAAACCTGATTTACATGATTTACATGATTTACATGCCACGCTCATGGTGCGCTCGCTGCCGTTTCGCTAGCTTGAAAACAACAAAATTGGTATTACATAACGTGACTGTACTACGAACATAAATGACAGGTGGTAACATGACAATCATGACATACAAACCCTCTCATGCATGAATTAAATCCAGAGGATGAAAAAATTAATTTTGGCCTAAAAGTGTTGCTGGAGATCACAAAGCTCATGACCAAAATTTATTTCAAGTAATCAAAAGCCACCATATGTTTCTGATGTGTCCTCATACGAGGACAACATGCCGTAAGCTGATTAGAGTCCTTGGTATCAGTACACCTGAAGTATATCTAGAACACTAAAAGAAACTATTACATTTCAAACTGAAATGCTGCGATAGATGTTCTCGAGAAAGCCCTTGCACCAGGGCTTGTTGAAGCGCCGTTAGCACACACAGGCTCGCGGTCATCCCTCTCTTTTTCTGAGCTGCTGGAAGTTCCAAGGTCGGTTAGAAGCTGCTCCCAATTATCCGCCCCGGAATCGTCATCAGAGTCAGATGAGTGGTCAAAGATAGCATCGATTTCTTTCCTGGACAGTCGTCTCTTAGAAGACATCTTAGAAAAGTGTCGTTTTTGCCACAGTCTACGGAAACGCGAGACTTATACACATCCAAAAGCTCCCATAAAAGCACTCAACTGCGCACGTAAAGCGCGGGAAAATACAAGCGCTTTCAGCTGAGGTTTGGCTTTCTGCGGGCGCGTTTTTATTTGGTGACGCTGCAGATGAGTCTACACCTTTCATGCATAATGTCCCCACTTGAGGAGACTTGGTCTATTCCTTTTATAGAGCCCATAGTCGAGAAAAAAAACGTCAAAAAAGGAGCTGGTATTATTCAAGAGTTGTTCTTTCAACACATATTTTTGATAGTTTAAAAGCACCATAGCCTGTCGAGCAATTATTTTTTGTTTTTTACGAACATTCAGTGGCCTCAAACAAGCCTACTCTCCGTAAGAACATGGAGCTTCAAGAAACATGGACAGCAAGCGCCATCTTTGAAACAAGGTAGGAACATTGGTGGCTTCTCAATTGAGGACACCATGCGGCTAATGATTCGCTACAAGTAACGGGACGACATTTGTAGCAGGATAAATATCTGTCCTCATATAAGGCCCGTATGCATGAGAGTGTTTGCAGCATTATTTACATGCCATGTTCATGGTGCACTCGCGGCCGTTTCGCTACCTTGATATAAACGAAAATTGCTATTGCATGACATGACTGTATAACAAACATAAATGACAGGTGGTAACATGACAATCATGACATGCATGTGGTGTAGGGCATGTTTTACATGCCATGCTAGAGGGCTGCTCGTGGCCGTTTCGCTAGCTTGACATACACCAAAACTGGTATTGCCTGATGTGACTGTATGACGAAGATAACGGTAACATGACAATCATGACATTCATTTCATGTGCACCATGATTTACATGTCATGCGCATGGTGCGCTCGCGGCTGGCCCGCTAGCTTGGTATACCCCAAAAGTGGTATTTCGTGACGTGACTGTGTGGCAAATATAAATGACAGGTGGCAACATGAAAATCATGGCATGCATGTCGTGTAGGGTATGATCTACATAGCATGCTCATGGTGCTCTGACGGCCATTTCCCTAGCTTGATATACACCAAAACTGGTACTGCGTGACGTGACGTTACAGTATGACGAACATAAATGAGAGGTTCTAAGAAGCACATCATAATATGCATGTCATGTACGGCACGATTTACATCACACTGTCTTGGTGCGCTTCCGGTCGTTTTGTTAACTGGATATACACCAAAATTGGTATGGCATGACGTGAGTGCGTGAAGAACATAAACGACAGGTCATGCATCGCATATGCCAGAATGTACGTTTCATTATGTTAAAGATTGTACACGCATGAATGCATGACAAACATTGCAATATACAGTGAACTAGATGTCATGACATGAATGACTTCATTTGCCTCAAACGCAAACAAGGCGATGTATGCAGCTCTTTGCTGGCTGCTTCGCATTACATCGATTTCCACAGCGCGTGGAATCTGCCAAATTTTTTCGTCTCGGTATTCCTTTTATTTCTCTCTGTTTTCCTCTTCCTCTTTCTTTGTTTTCTCTCTGTCTCTCTCTCTTTCTCTCTCTCTCCTTTTCCCGTGTTCGTTTTCGCTTGACACTCGCACATGCTCTACACGGTAGGGGAGCCTGCCCAATTCCTCTGGCACATACTCTTTCGTTCGGTAAGGCCACCGACCCGACGTTGACGCCGCTCAAAGCAGGAACGGGCGCCTAAGGGTTGCGCTCTAAAATATAAAAGCACGTTTAATGAAAACGACAGGGGTCGTTTTAGCAATATTTGCAGTAGTGGGCTTATTTCAATTCGTGTTCTTTGCGGTTGCCTGTCCCATTAAGGACGTGCTCTGGTTCTAAAAGTTCTTCTTGAGAAATCACCACGGCGACGGCGACAATCTATTGCGCGAAAAACGAGAAGCCCCTTTTTAGCCCATTGTATTAGTTTCTCTAACCGTATTTGAATCTGTCGTTCACACGTCGCATGTTTCATGACTCGCACGCTATTTGAAGGTTGCCAACGTAACGTGAGTGCATGATAGTATATGGCTGATCGGTTAAGCGAGGCAATCTAGACTAGAGCACTGCACGGGCCGGATTTTACGGCCCGGGCCCGGCCCGCGCCCGCTTCATGAAGCCCGAGGCCAGCCCGGGCCCGTGGTTCCCGTGGCCCGGCCCGGGCCCGGGCGTACATGACCGAACCCAGCCCGAGCCCGGCCCGGGCCCGGGCGTACTTGACCGTATCCAGCCCGAGCCCGGCCCGGGCCCGTCGTTCCAAGCCCGGGCCCGGCCCGGGTCCGGGCGTTCATTACTAAACTAATCCAGGGCGCGCTTGTTCATGACCAGGCCCGACCCGGGCCCGCTAGAGGATGTTAGTTGATGATGATTAATAATGATGCCGTGCGCTTTGTAGCGGGCGATCGGACGGAAAATCCGGTGTGTACATGCATCGAAATGCTGCTTTGCCCGCGGTGGTAGATCAGCGGTTAAGCTGTTTCGCTGTTAAGTCCTAGGACGCGGGTGCGATTCCCGCGGCCACGGCGGCCGCAATTTGATGGGGGCGAAATGCAAGAACACCCCTGTATATACTTATCTTTAGGTGCACGTTAGAGAACTCGAGGTGGTCGAAATTGATCCGGTGCCACTACGGCGTGCCTCGTAATCATATCGTGGTTTTGGCACGTAATACCAAGGAATATAAATGAAATGTACCGTACGTGTGTCAACCTAGAATAAAAGACCGAAATCTTTATTCCTCCCATGGGAACAACCGTGATCTGGCCCACTGTTAGCGCTGTTAATATATATATATATATATATATATATATATATATATATATATGTGTGTGTGTAATCTGGCGTGTTTATAAGGAAACCCACCACGATGTACTTGTTACTTTGACGAAGTCTAGTCCAGCAGACGAAACGTTAGAAAAAATATACAGTGCCAATCTATATCTATACGGGTGAAAAAAAATTGCACTTCAACTGTTTTTCTATTTTTATTGCTAAGCTTTACTAAGGGCCAGCTCTTTGCACGTGTCACTTCAGCTTGGCACAGTATACCTTAGACCATGCAATGCATAACGTTCGCGTGTGCTCGAAGGCCCGACTTACGCCTTTTAATGAGCGCGTCCGAGCCCGGCCCGCAGCCTGAAGGCCGGGCCCGGCCCAGGCCCGTGAATTCAAGCCCGGGCCCGCACTTTCAAGCCCAGCCCGGGCCCGCCGGAAAACGCTTCGGACGGCCCGCCCGGCCCGCGGGCCGGGCCGGGCCCGGGCTTTTGGGCCGGCCCGGGCCCGTGCAGTGCTCTATCTAGACATCAGCCGCTATCTTAAAACAAAGCCCTGAGGCACACCGTTTTAAAAAAATGTTGCACCTAAACGAACTTGAAAGGTTGCGGTAGGTGGAATATCAGACGTGCAGTTGAGAATCCTCCCGTGCATTCCTGGTAAAGTAACCTATTTCAAAGTTGCGTCATATGCAATTTCAAGATTAAAAAGAACACTGCAAAGCAGTGCTGCTGCAGAAAAGCTTCTCTTTCAAGGTGGTTGGTTGTGCACATTCATTCTTGTAACCCCGCTGGTGGGGCATTTAATAAGTATTCCTTGCGAGGACGTTGGTTAGACTAATGTCAGTGGTGATGCTCTGACAGAATTTTGCGATATAACTCACAAGTGCTATCGGCCTGTAGGTGGTTACTAATGTACAATCGTTTCCAGTTTTGAGAAACGTGACTATAACTTTTTTTTCAATCTGTTGACATTTCGCCAGTGTCCCACATAGCGCTAAAGACGCGCAGCAAGACCTTCACCGCTTCTTGCGGCTGGTGAGCGAGCATTTGGTAATGTATTTTGTCTGGTCCGGGTGCTTTTTTAGCGCGCAAGTGTTTTTATGCCGTGGTCCACCAACACTTCATTTCTTTTCTGTCGCGGAAAGTGACGTCGGAAAAATGCACACGAACATATGACAAAGAAAAGCTTCCCTGATTTGGATTGATCTGGGAGTCGAACCCACGACCGCTCGGTCCACGACGCTCTGTGCCGGGCACTCTACCCACTGCGCTACTGACGTACATGCAGGAGGCTGCACAAACGCGCTATATCGATAGGTCCGGCTCAACCACAGCTATGCGGTGAAGTCGCACTCCATTTTTGCAGGCGACATGCCTACCGCGTCGCCGATAAACATGTCTGGCGTGTCGAGGCCGGCGAAAACATTGGCTGTCGATAACTAGCGTTATTGAGTGAGCTGCAGCGGCGGCGTCGAGAAATACAAAATTGGCCCGAGCGTCACTTCTCCGAATCATGGTTGCTAGCGGCGTTGTAAAACAGATGCGGAACTCTGCTACCTAAAGGTAGCTTCGGTAGTTGGCGGGGTTGGCATCGCCTTCTGAGCGTAACGAGAAGTACGCATTCTGACTAACGATCGCCGACAGGGAGCGCTTCGGTGTTTCAGGTGACGGAGGCTTTCGGTGCATTATTCTACGGAACTCTACGGCCGGTGCAATGCGCCATGCGCAGTGATTCGGTTCGGTGACGGCGTAGTTACGTGCTTTGCCTTTCGCGTCGTTTTAGCGTGTAACGCCTATCCGTTTTCGCCAGAGTATTGCAACTTCGACATGCGCCAACAGTATTTCCCCGCTGCCGCCTTTTTCGAGTGTGACAGCACTGGTCAAGAAAACAGCTGCAATGAGTACCACAGAAGGGCAACGGCATCGACGGGTGAATGTCGCGCACGTGAAGGCTTTGATGGAGATCGAGACGCGCCAGCGGTTAGCGGAATGCCTTCACGAATTCTCGGCTCAGGCAAGGAACTCCGCTTCTCGCGTTCCTGAAGCACTATGTTGTAGTCTATACATGAGCACAGAAGTAGTCTACCCTACTACTGGGGAGTGCGCACCTTGGTGTTTCCTCAAATGACGACCCCTTAAATTAATGAATATGAAGTAATAATGTATATTGTGTGCGTGTTGATCCCATCATTGCACGGGATGTACCATACATTGTGTCCAGTTGTATGTTAATTACTTCAGCTACCACAAAGTTTGAGTCACAATCATGTGACTCAACCGTAGGGATGTGGATGTGCCACGTGGCGTCAATGTGTGCGCATCCATGTAAAACGGTGCTGCAGCCGCGAAACAATAAATAGACAATGTGCATGCTCATCTATATCGGTGTTCGATAAACAACAAAGCACTTGTGTGAAGACACGTTTCACTTTCGAGTTATATACCTGTAGCGCCATCATCATCGTCATTTTACAACCACCGCGCCGCGTCTCTCGCGCAGCTCATGCCTAGCGCTCGAGGCGCGAGCAGTTAAGAACGTGCTCACGCTCCGGGTGACTGGACGCCGGCAGCCCCTGCCGCTCTGCTTGGCCTTCGAATAAAGTGGCGAGACTTCGGCACGGCCACGTCGGCCGCCCTCACGTCTTCTCTCTCTCTCGCTACAATTGGTGACCCGGAGAACACGCCCTTCGCCGAGCGGCCGGCTGCCATGCTTCCGCGACTCTGCCCTCCAGTTCCGCCGTTTCACCCGGCCTACCCCCGAGCGTGGTTTATGCAGCTCGACGCCTGCCTCGCGGTGAATGGCGTCACAGCGCAGCCGCTCATGCACGACATCCTGCTTGACGCCCTCCCGGCTGAGCTGCGTCATCTGTCCGCCGCGTCGACTTCCAGCCTGCAGCCATACGACGACCTCTGCGCTGCGGTGCTGGCCCGCTACGGCGAGACGTACCGCCCGCTACCGGGGACCCGTGACTTCCGGGTTTCCCCTCCGTCAACGCGAGCGGTACCACCCGGCCCGCAGCCCTCCCATGACCATGACCTACCTTCCCCGGCTACGACTCCTTCGACCTCACGTCAGGCCACCAGCGCATCGATTCCTGCGCCCGACCACCCGCCCGACGAGGTACAGGAAGTGCCTGCTGCCACCGGCCACTCCACAGAGAGCTCTGTCTTTTCGACAGCCTCGGCCCATGGTCCTTCAGACGTGCCGGCCATCTGCACGTCTTCCCCGACCTCCACGGCCCACGACACTTCTGACACGTCAGGCTCCATGACGGCCACCTCGCCGCACGCCCTGGAGCCTGCCATAAACACGGACATCGTGACTCCCGCTGTACGACCCCCAATTGCGGAGGCATCGCCAGCGATGTCCAACGAACCCGTCTTTTCGACCTCGACACTGTGCGCATCTTGCCAGCAGGAACTACCATCATCCTCGAAATCTCCCGCAGCAGACGTTCAAGCCCATAACCAGCTACGGCCCAACGTGCGGGACGCGGCGACGATGACAGAAAATCCCGAAGACCACCCGCCGTGCTTGCCACAGGTAGACCAGACCGCGTATGCCCTACCGGCCACACAGGCATACAACCCACTGCCGCCCCGCACACGCGCTCTCCTTCACCTACTAAACTTCATTCTGCGACTACAGCAGCACCGTCGTCCAGTCTCTCCAGCACGGCTCATCACACCGAGATTAGTCGCGCCCCGTCTATCTGCAGCGCACGCCTCGCGGCTCGTCTGCACTCTACACGGCAGACTATGGAGCAGCCGCAGCCAGCAATGTGCCACCACCAACGCCGTTACCGGCAACGTCGCCAAGCCAACTGCGTCGCCCGCCCAACCAGGCGAAGTTCGCACCGACGAACGTCTAATTCAACTGGCCAAGATGTTACTAAGCCTACGCTCCACTCTGTCTTAAGGTCACCTATACCCGAGTTTGCGGACGAACCCGCAGCATCACAAGAGCTTGTGTGTGTGCCAATTTCGCTGGCTGTACAGCGGAATTTCTCGGCCCACTACCGATTTCCACGTCATCGGTGTCGCTCGCTCCTTCCAACAGCGTCTCTTCGTCGCGACCCTCGCCCGCTACGCTTCTCCCAGAGCCGCCCGCCAGAGACCCAATGGTTCCCGACAGTCCCTTAACCGTTGCCGACCTAGACTGCCCGGCCATTTTGTCTCGCGTCACCACCTTGTATATACGCCCCCCATAGTTTTTCAATTCGGCTTCATTTCTGCGGGGGGGGGAGTAATCTGTAGCGCCATCATCATCGTCATTTTACAACCACGCGCCCGCGTCTCTCGCGCAGCTCATGCCTAGCGCTCGAGGCGCGAGCAGTTAAGAACGTGCTCACGCTCCGGGTGACTGGACGCCGGCAGCCGCTGCCGCTCTGCTTGGCCTTCGAATAAAGTGGCGAGACTTCGGCACGGCCACGTCGGCCGCCCTCACGTCTTCTCTCTCTCTCGCTACATACCGATGCCTATGACGGAGGAATGAATCATGTTTTTTTACCTCCAGAAAGTACTCTGTTGGTTTCGTTAAGAGAGAGTACTCTGTTGATTTCGTGTAGACTTAGAGAGGGCCTTGTATGATCTGTCTTGAAAAGCTCTTGTCGGAAACTTTTGATTTTAGGGGCGAAGCTCCTTAAGGCGGCACCCGTTCGTCCCTCGTAGTCGTAGTCGTAGTCGTAGTGCGTAACATTCTTACGCTTTGACCTCCATGGTGCCGGTGGGAGATTTTCCCTGTGCGTTGTTGAACAATAAAAATTCGCAGCGTGCGCGTTAACTAAAAGCCGAATTCTTCTGTCTCTCATTCCCCATTAGCAGCCATTGGCATGATCCAGTAGGAAACGTTAGTAGAAGTAGAAGTGTAAGTGTTAGCTAAAAGCCGACTTCTGTCTCTCATTCCCATTAGCAGCCATTGTTTACCTCCAAGGTAGTGCCTGGTGAGATTTCTCCTGTGCGTGATTAAACAATAAAATTTTTGTTCAAAACGCCGTTGATTGATTAAATAAACCAACGAAAGACGCCAGACGTTTTGTAAAAGCAAAACGAAAGAACGCCAGATGTTTCTAAAGCAAAACGAAAAGACGCCAGCTGCTTAACGAAAGACGCCAGATGTTTTCTAAAGCAATGGTTTTCTAAACAATGAAAATTCACAGCGTACATGTAAAATTAAAGTGAGCTGCAAGTCGTCGTAACTCTCATCGAACCTTTAGTATAAACGCGCCCGATCTCACGTCGGTGATGATGTACTGGGCAGAATCCACGGAAGATTCACGGTTTACCGATGAACCTCCGCAGCTTCGCCCACTCATCATCATTCACTCCGTGGATATGCTGTGATTTTTTAATAGAACGTTTACGTTTCAGGAATGCTGTCGAATAGTTCGCTGAGCTCTATATAGTGCAAAAGTACAGACGTAGTAGGTCTACTTGTTCATGTAAGGTTGTCTGGACCCTGGAGTTCAGGGATTCGGGACAGTATATGAAGCGTAGTTTCCGTTAAATTTGCGAACGTGATCCCATATTCTTTTTCATGTGGTTGAGCTATTAATTGATTACACGTATTTTTTCCAGGAGATCTTTTCGGCCTGCCTGCGGATAAATCTCGTTCTTAACTTTTAAGGAGAAAGCCTTAGATGACTCATGAAACGCGAAATTTGACCATCGGCGTCTCCCGTCCTGCGGCGCCGGGGACGAGTTATGCAAAAAATCATCATCACGTAATGACGGCACCATATGACGTGATTATGACGTCAGGGATCGCAAAACATTTGTGACGTCATCATGACGTCACAAATTCTGCTGTGACGCGATGTCGTTGTAGCGCCCTACTTTGGGCAGCGAACAAAACTGGAGAGTGCGCGACCTCAAGAGAAGGAAATAAAGACGGCGCTTGGCAGTGGCACGTGAAGCCGCGGTTTGTGTTCCCTGCTGGCGTCGATCCTGGTTCAGCCGTCTCGTGCCTACGCTCCCGTGGCGTAAGCCTGTACTGACATGACATGGCATGTTAGCTTGGTCGAAGGTAGGCTGATCACGGAAGCAGTGCAAAACCAAGTGAGGTGCCTCGGATCCTGGAGACAGTGCGAAACCACGCTAGGTGCAAAAAGCTTTCGGAGGGGCGGCGGTGCAGGATAAATATATCTAGGGAGCCTGCATGACCGGCTGGTCATGTAGGCTCCCTAATACATCGACTGAGATGAAAAACAAGACGGCTTTCGCCTTCGAGTCGTCTTAGGTGAATGCACAGGGGACCCTGTGAGTTTTTTAAAGAATAAAAGGTCGTTTTGAAAGGCAAAATAGACAACCACCCGTTTGTACACGAAGCCACAAGGAAATCCATACGCATTTCTCAGAAATAAAGCCTCTTAGTTGCCGAAAAATTCGTCCTGGACCGGGGATCTAACCCGGGACCAACGCCTTTCCGGGGGGGGGGGGCGGTCGCTCTACCAATTGAGCTAACCAGCAAGCTGGCAATTGGCAGCGCCAGGGCGAATTCATCGACAACTCGAAGCAACTGGACACATTTGGAAAATCATTTGGAAAATCAGTATCTTCGCGGAAAAGTGTGGCCCGCAAGGTGGCGGACGCCCCGCGGCGTGCTCTCCGCGGTGGTCAGGCAGTTAAAACTTAGCACGTATCAGGAAAACTGAAAACGGTAGAGGCAGCGCTGCGTGCTGACTTCCCGACCCGTTTGTAGCACGAAGCCACCTAAGGAAGCGTATTCGTTAATTCCAGTAGAAAGTTCGGGGCCCTTTATTTCTAAGCAATCCGACGCCGCGCACAACCTGAACAACAACATCGTCATGTCGTGCGCCCAGACGCCAGAAACAGAAGTTCACGTGTGTTCTGAGCACGTTTTTTGCGCGTGAAGCGGACGTAGCACGGCGAAAATGGCCCGGGGTGCACGCGATCTACTTTTTAGCCTTTGTTAGGCTAGTAATTCATTTTCTATGCGTATGCACTTGTTCTCCTTATTTTCTTCCTTGAGTCTTCGTTTTTTTCCTGCTATGTTCGTCATGTCGCAAGCATCGGGACGATGTCTTTTCAGAGGGGGGCAATGCCGCGCCCGCTTCTTCTTTAATTTTGATGTATTCGGGTTTGACCAGCAAAGGCGGGTATCAACGCTCGACGCTGACCGCGCCGCAATGTTCGAGAAGCTTCGCGAGTGTAGTAGATCGTTTTGTTAAGATTGCACGCAGGACGCTAATAGTCTAGATTATTCCAGTGCTTGCGCGACAACCAGTGATAAGACAGGAAAGTTCAATGCGTGATGTATAAAAGACTGTGCATCTCAGCCATGAGCAGTTGATCGACGGTCGACGCTCTGTTCGCAGCTATCAGTGTATTGCTGCAGTTTGACTTTCAGTTTCTCGGCCACAAGTTCGGCCAAATAAAGAGTTTCATCTCGGACGTGCTGAGTGCTGCCTTCGTCGACGTCACGACCACGTGACATCTGGTGGAGGTGCTGTTTGTCCATGTTCCGGACGCCCCCGTCAAGCCGTGAACCAAGCCCCCCGAGTCGCAAAGAAGACATCGACGCCAAGACCGAGCAACGAGGAAGCCGCAGGAAATATGGTCTACCGCCAAAGTACGGGCCTCTACCTGAAAAGACCCGGCAAACAAGGACCCTCACCTCGACCACAGCGACGATGACAGACGCTGTGCCGCCCGCACCGATCCTTCTCCGGACGCCCAAGGAGCCGCCAACCTTCCGCGGATCGTCATTCGAAGACCCGGAAAGCTGGCTCGAAGCCTAGGACCGAGTCGCCGTTTTCAATGCCTGGACCAGCGAAGACAAGCTACGGCATGTCTACTTCGTCTTGCAAGACGCTGCTCGCACCTGGTTCGAGAACCAAGAGCGAACCCTGACAACGTGGGACACATTTCGCACCAGGTTCCTCGCTACATTCACGAGCGTCATCCGCAAGGAGATGGCCGAAGCGCTGCTTGAAACCCGTTCGCAGCTGCCAAACGAAAACGTGGTGCTCTTCACAGAAGAGATGACCAGACTCTTGCGCCACGCCGACCCCGAAATGCCGGAAGAGAAGAAAGTTCGCTTCCTCATGCGAGGAGTAAAGCAGGAGCTGTTCGCGGGTCTGATGCGGAACCCACCGACGACTCCAGGAATTCACCTCCGAAGCGACGACGATTGAAAAGACGCTGTAGATGCGCACCCGACAATTCAATCGCCGCTCGACGTCAGCTTACGCAGAAGTTCAATCATTGTGCTCTGACGACCTGCGTGAAACGATTCGAGTGATCGTGCGGGAGGAACTGCGAAGCTTTTACCTCCGCCGCAGCATAAAGTGGATTCAATCGCGACGTTGTCCGCGAGGAAGTCCGGGCAATCGCTTGGAAATTCCCGAAGCACCGCAGGCTCAGCCGGAAGCCTGAGCTATGCTGCTGCAGCCGACGCATGCCCCCCCCCCCCCTCCTCGCCCGCGTCAAGACGCCGCGCCGCCGCAGCACCTCCGCTCCACCACCACCACCGACGCCATACCGCCCGCCGACAGGACAACGATGCGCCCCCCGAAAGACCGACGTTTGGCGTGCCCCTGACAACCGCCCGCTCTGCTACCACTGCGGGGAGGCCGGCCACACGTATCGCCGCTGCCAGTACCGACAGATGGAGCTACGCGGATCCGCCGTCAACGCGCGCCGTGCCCGCAGCCCGAACGGCCTCGCGACATCGACGAGTACCTCACCGGAACACAGTTGCAAGAACGACGACCTTCCCGCTCGCCGTCGCCGGCCGCTACATGTCACCGCACCGCCGGCAGTACACTGGCCCAAACCGGGGCCGGTCGCCTAGACCGTATCCGGGAAACTAAGGGCAGCAACCGGTGGAGGTGCGGTTGCTGTACGACGAACTACCGAAGATATTCCGCCGCCGACGGCGACGCCGCGACGAAACCTTCAGAACACGACGCGAACCAGACAGACCCTCGACGACGCAATCTCGCGTACCGAAGAATACCCGACGACGCAACGTGGAAGCAGCGGAACAAACCGACGCAGCCGTGACCCGAAGCCGCGACCCAACCGCGACGCAAGACGACGAACTAGTGGCCTCGACGTTCTCATCGACGGCCACAACGTCGCCGCTCTCGTCGATACTGGAGCCGACTATTAGGTCATCAGTGGGCTCTTCGCCACTAAGTTGAAGAAAGTTAAGACTGCTTGGGAAGGCCCCGAAATCCCTACCGCTGGAGGCCATCTAATAACGCCGTCTGGAGTCTGCACAGCAAGAGTCACAATCAATAATCGCACGATCCTGGGAGTTTCGTAAACTTGCGACACTGTTCAGGGACGTCATACTTGGCATGGACTTCTTAAACCATCACGCGCCGTCGTCGCCTTAAGAACCAAGTCGATAAACCTACCGTCCGACAAAACGACGCCGCCGTATACGAATCCATGTCAACATGCCCTGAACGTGCTCGAGGATCAAGTTACCAGCCCGCCTCGCTCCAGCGTCATAATTCCCGTCAGCACCGAAAAAGTTGAAGACACGAAGTGTCATCGAGAGCGACCAGCGATTTCTGCTATACCATGACATTTGCGCCGCAAGGGGCATTGCTCAGTTGCATGAAGGAAAAGAAGCGTGATGCTAACGAACTTCTGCCAAGAATAGACACGTGAGCAGGGGCACGACGATTGCATACATCAAAGAAATCTTGGCCGTCAGCGATGCGTTTGCCTTTTCAGATTCTGACGAAGCTACGACGACTACCCCAATCCCTGAGCCACCCTTCGACGTAAACTCAAGTCTTCCCGCTCGCCAACAGCAACAGCTTCGATGCCTTCCGCAGAATACATGGGACGTTTTAGTCGTCATCGCGGTGTCCGACATACGCCCCTTGCTAAGCACCGCATTAAAACAGAACAAAATGCTCGACCACTCCGTCAGAGTGCCTAACGGGTTTCGGCGCGGGAATGGGAGGCCGTTAAAAAACAAGTCGACGAAATGGTACGCGACGATGTCATCCAGCCGTCTAACAGCGTGGGGCGTCTCCCGTGGTGTTAGTGAAGAGGATTGGACCCTACGTTTCTGCGTCGATTATTGTCGCCTGAACAAAATCGCAAAGAAGGACGTGTACCCTCTCCCACGGATAGACGACGCACTGGACCGACTTCACAACGCGAAGTACTTTTCGTCGATGGACCTCAAGACCGGCTACTGGCAAATCGAAGTCG
>NC_051177.1:182546465-182571924 GCF_013339695.2 Rhipicephalus sanguineus
TGTTGGAAAACTGCTCGTGTTTTTCCCCGTATTTAAGTCGGGCTCTAAAACAGATGCTTCTAATTATCGCCCGATTTCTCTACTATGTGCCACATCAAGATCTTCGAGCTGGCTCTTTACAACATATTGCTTTTAGTGTGAAAACTCATTGATTCCTAATCAACATGGTTTTCCTCGCTGGCCGCTCAACTACCACAAATCTTGCTAGTTCATGACGCAGATCTCTCACCCTATTTGCTCAGAGAGGACAGGTTGACGTAATTTACTGTGACCTGAGCAAGGCTTTTGACGTAGTCAGCCACACACTGATTATGGTTAAACTTGTCGGACTTTGATGTTGACTTGTCAGTTGTGAATCTCCTGCAGAGCTATCTGCTCAATAGATATTGTTATGGAGCCGTAAATGGCCAAACGTCTTCTTTGTATAAAGTGACTAGTGGGGGTCCCTCAAGGGTCGTATTAGTCCCACTCCTATTTTTAATTTACGTTAATGATGTTTCTTTTGCCATTCGTAATTCTTCTTTCCTCTTGTATGCCGATGACATCAAGATTTTTAAGGAATTCATTCAGTTAACGACTGTCGCTTGCTGCAGTCATACTTGCGCTCTTTTCCGAATGGTGCAACGGTATAACCTTTCTCTGAATACCTCGAAGACAAAATTCATGTCTATCACTCGTAAAACATCTAGCGCGTCATTTCAATACTCTGTCAATTCTGTCCCGTTATGCAAGGTTTATGAAATCAGTGACCTGGTGTTGTTGTTGACAGCGCGTTAAACTTTTCTTCTCACGTTAAGCGTGCTGCTATGCGGGCCTTCGTTCTCTCGGATGTGTTTGTAAATATCTCGAGAATTCAGGTCTCCCATGGCCCGACACAAACTGTACACGGCATATGTCTTCCGCAACTTGAGTATGCGTCCGTGATATGGAATGGCATTGCTCATCCAGCGGTAACACCATTGAACGAGTCCAGAAAAAATTCCTCAGCATATATAACCATCGCTTTGCTAAAATTGACTCTGATCTCGTTCAAATACTGCTGAATTATTATCACTGCCATCACTTCACTGCCGACGAAATCGCTCTGATCTCTTATTTCTTTAGCGCTAGTCCACGTATCATATCCTGCCCTGTACTTCTCAATTGTGTAAATTTTCGAATTCCGCGTAAGTTAACCAGAGAGAACAGACCGTTTCATGTACCCGCCTGCTTCTTCCAACACTCTACCGTTCACAATACAAAGTCTCTATACTGTTAACTTTCTTGATCTTGACGTTTTTCATAGCCCACATCATTGTTTTTATCCGAGCTTTGCACTGTTTTGACATAGTGTGGCACAATGTACAAAGTCTTCCCTTCTCAGTCTCTTTCCACATAGTTGTATATATGCAATCTAATTTTTTATTCCCCGTCAATCTTTCTCGTGTTGTCTTATTTTACTCCTCCCCTTTTGTGTTCATTTCTCTTGTTTGTCTACGTGTTTTCGCTCTTTTTATTTCTGAAAACTGTCTGTATTGTATTGTTATTTTATTTTTTTATTGTTTTTTTTTTTTGCGTGCGCCAGCACAAAGACCTTACGGTTGTTTCCTGGGCACGTTAAATAAATGATTGATTGATTATTATTATTATTATATTATTATTATTATTATTATTATTATTATTATTATTATATTATTATTATTATTATTATTATTATTATTATTATTATTATTTAGCTCTCGAAATTCGTGTACTGCCGCTTTCTGGGGTGCAAACAGGTCCCACGTTGCAGCAGATGCTCGCAAGTTGAGCAAAATCGCGCCTATTCCTAAAGGCCACGTCTTCTGTTGCGATGCTACAGTTCGCGTTTGTAAAAAAACTAAAGAATCGGTGTTGTACTTGCTTCATGACGTCTTTAAAGCGTTGGCGTCTTTCATATCTGGGAGAAACTAGAGTATTTGCATTATGATAACCTTATGTCATTCGTGGAAGTGGTTACGTCATCATAACATGAAACTGTGAGCATCTATAGCCTTTTGCCACAGGCGCAAGCATCACCAGGGAGAACAGTACACCTTCAAGAGTAAATACAGAAGCTTGGCTCGTTTTCCTCGAAGCTGATGCTTTCCTCCGGAATTTCCCTCATTCAGTTTTCCTCAGTCGCAACGTGCTGGCTTAAGCCAACGCGTTGCGACGTTTGGCAGATTTCCACACCGCTAACGGAATTTTGTTGCGTCGCTGTTCAGTCAAATGTAGGCGCAGGAAACTACTTCAATACGCATTGACTTGGACTATCATCGTTATCGATGAAATATAAAAGTAAATGGAGATGGTCCACCCAGCTGGACACACTCCAGCTTGAACACATGGCACTGGGGCCACTCATGTGAACGTTTTACATCCATAAACGTCAGCTCTATTTTCGTTGCTTTGTGTTATTCGCATTAACTAAAAATGTAGCCACCTTAAAAGCGATTATTATCACTGATCCAGAACTTTCAAGTTACAGACAGTTCGAGAGCGCGGCTAATACATGATTCAAGCAAGCAACGCATAAACTTTTCCTGTTGATAAAGAATGAACGAGGATTTGCAAGTGTGGTTGACGCTATGAGGATATGTTCCGGATGTGGGGTCTTATGCGCGGAATGATTAGTTTTTTATAGCTACCTTTCTGTGGTGTGCCTCGAGTGTACTGAGCGCAAGCAGCGCACTGTTTTGTTTCTGACTAATACATCTTGCCGCACATGTGTTCTTTCCTTCCGGAGAAGCGCGCTTTCCTGCCTGCAAACAGCCCTCCTCACAACGACCTTGACGAAGTGAATGCAGCAGCTGGACGATGGACTGCACGACTCGCAGTCTAAACTGCTGAATAAAAAAGAAACCACTACACGTCGGCGTCGGTGGTTCAGTGGTAGAATACTCGCCTACCACGCGGGGGGCCGGGTTCGATTCCCGGCCGACGCAAGCGTTTTTTTTTTTTACACACATATTTTGTCTCGGAACGGACTCTTCGATATTATTTCATTCTTTTTGTTTTTCCTGCTTTTGAGAAATTGCCTGTGTCATAGTATCCGCCCGTTTCGGATCCTTTATCTCGGGTATTTTTCAATTTTGTCAATTAAGATGGTCAGGTTTGCAGGAAGCCTGTCATTCGCGTTAGCCTCGCACTACAATTTCATGGAAAAAAAAAAGGAGAGCGGAATCGTCGTAACTGTCGGATCAAATTCGCCGACATAAGATAAGCATTGCGAAATTACTCTAGACATTTTTCCCCTTTTAAATGCGAAGCATTTCTTAGCGAACTTCTGCGACTTTGAGCGTATCTATCTATCTATCTATCTATCTATCTATCTATCTATCTATCTATCTATCTATCTATCTATCTATCTATCTATCTATCTATCTATCTATCTATCTATCTATCTATCTATCTAGCCGCCTACGACTTTGTGCTCTCCTGGTCGCTTGGTTAATCGAATGTACACCAAAATTGGTATGGCGTAACATGACTGTATGACGAACATAAATGACAAGTCATAACATGAAAATCATGACACGCATGTCATGTACAGCATTTACATGCCACGCTCATGGTGCGCTGGTGCCCGTTTCGCTAGCTTGATATAAACCAAAATTGGGATCTTGCGACGTGACTGTGTGACTAACTTAAATAACACGAGTTAACATGAAAATCATGACACGCATGTCATGTACAGCGTGACTTACGTGCCACGCTCATGGTGCACTGGTGGCCGTTTCGCTAGCTTTATATACACAAAAATTGGTGTCTTGCGACGTGACTGTGTGACGAACATAAAAGCACGAGTTAACATGAAAATCATGACACGCATGTCATGTACAGCATGACTTACGTGCCAAGCTCATGGGGCGCTGGCGGCCGTTTCGCTAGCTTGACCTATCCCGAAATTGGTATTGTGCGACGTGACTGTGTGAGGAACATAAAAACACGACTTAACATGAAAATCATGACATGCATGTCATGTACAGCATGACTTACGTGCCACGCTCATGGTGCGCTGGCGGCCGTTTCGCTAGCTTGATATACACCAAGATTGGTATCTTCCGAAGTGACTGTGTGGCGAATATAAATAACATGAGTTAACATGAAAATCATGACACGCATGTCATGTACAGCATGACTTACGTGCCACGCTCATGGTGCGCTGGCGGCCGTTTCGCTAGCTTGATATAGACCAAAATTGGTATCTTGCGACGTGACTGTGTAACGAACATAAATAACACGAGTTAACATGAAAATCATGACACGCATGTCATGTACAGCATGACTTACGTGCCACGCTCATAGGGCGCTGGCGGCCGTTTCGCTAGCTTGATCTACCCCGGAATTGGTATTGCGCGACGTGACTGTGTGACGAACATAAAAACACGAGTCAACATGAAAATCATGACACGCATGTCATGTACAGCATGACTTACGTGCCAAGCTCATGGGGCGCTGGCGGCCGTTTCGCTAGCTTGATCTATCCCGAATTTGGTATCTTGCGACATGACTGTGTGAAGAACATAAATAACACGAGTTAACATGAGAATCAGGACACGCATGTCATGTACAGCATGACTAACGTACCACGCTCATGGTGCGCTGGCGGCCGTTTCGCTGGCTTGATCTATCCCGAAGTTGGTATTGCGCGACGTTACCGTGTGACGAACATAAATAATAGGAGTTAACATGAAAACCATGACACGCATTTTCCTTAGTGACATACAAGACGATGTATGCAGCTCTTTGCTGGCTGCTTCGCATTACATTGATTCCCACAATACGTGGGATCTGCCGGCTTTTTTCTCCGCAGCTTTGCTATACAAAAATATCACTTAAAGGAACGCTGAACAATGTTAAATAGGCAGATATTCTCCCTTCGATCATGCAAGTGTTCAACATCACCTGAATCGGCACCTGTAGTCTTCTTTTTAGCCAACCTGATGATACGCCCGTTATTAAAGCCGTTTCGACGGACTAAAGTACACTTGTTTTAACTAGTCGAACGTGATTTCTGTATACGTATGATTTGGACAAGAGTTTCGGGATGTTTTTGCACATTTCTGATATTTTATTGCTTCGTAACGTCAGTCCATATTCTTCATATACACAACCTTCAATTTTCCCGTTGTGCACAATTTTTCCGTCGTGACAAGAACTATTGTATTACCCCGTGCAAATATCAATCTCTTAATTTTTCTTCTTAATTATAAGAAGCAAAACTGTCAGCTAATTCCTTGACCATCTGACCTGGAGCAGCTCAACAAAACACCGGCGTAAAGAAAGGCGGCCGCTGCACCGAACGAAGCGACACGTGGTCGTGGGAGGGACGACTCGCTGAACGGACCCTGGCAATCAACTGGCAACCCTGAGGCCGGCCCGCCGAGCCGCTATAGCCAGTGGAACCTCGGAAGAAGGGCGCCACCCGCAACGAACCACATTTTTTTCCCTCGATAAATGTTTTGTCTCTCTCTTTCTCATGCTGTCTATCGCCTTAACGCAAACACCGGTGAGTACAGAGCACGTACAGAGGTATAAGTCGTCTGCTCGTCCCTGTAAAGATAGGGCGCACGCGAAATCCGAATATGAACGGCCGCGTACTTAGATGTAGGTGCACGTTAAATAAACCCAAGTGCCAAAAATTAATTCGTCTCCCCGCAATTTTTGCACGAATAGCCCAGAATTCATTTTTCTTTTTGTTTTGTTATGTTCACATAGAATGCCCGTGGTTGCTTCACTCTTGCATGTCAACTGCAATGGCGTGCGTGTCACGTTTAGGATGACCTTTCTTTCTTTTTTTTCTTTTTTTGCATGAACTTTAGTTGGAACCTGGTAGAAAGCACGTGTACTGTACTGTTTATTTTTCGCTATGTCCTGTAGTCTTTCCACTGCATTGTTTAGCTGTGCCACGTTGACCGGTTGTGGTGCGATCATACTGGGCACAATATCTTTTTTTTTTCTTCGTATAGACGCGGCAAGGAAACGCGTGAAAGGCTTGCAGGCGACAAAGGTGTGTGTGTGTGTGTGTGTGTGTGTGTGTGTGTGTGTGTGTGTGTGTGGTGTGTGTGTGTGTGTGTGAATTTCAAGTCGTATCAATCAATTACTTTATGTCCCTCGACATAGATGGCAAAACGTTGCAAAAAGAAAAAAATTCTCACAAATAGTTACAAAAATTATTGTAACTAGTTTCCCATAGTGATACCTTTGTGATGTGCCAGTAACCCGCCTTCCCAAACCTCCTTTTCCGGTCAACGCGTCCTCCATTTCACTAGTAGGAAGTATAGATACCCTACTTCAGAGATAGACGTGTACGTTTTACGCTGGCGATTTAAAGGTACCGGCATAGAATAGTGACCGTGTTGTTGGCAGGGTATGACGCTGCACGAAACGTCGCACGCATTTACTGTAGGCGGCAATGTAGAATAGAAATCGCCTTGTACGGACGGCCAGGTTTCAGGAACAAAGACGGCAGTATTACTGTTCGAATCATATATTATGCAGCTTGTCTCGCGGCACCACCTGGAAGCCTTTGCTTTTGCAGTATCGCAGCCGGCCAGTCCTTTCGCGAGCAAGCACTCGCCTGTCCAGTGACCTACATTTAGCCGGCCGATGGGCAGTGACCGAGGTTATCCGTTGCCTTCTCCGTCGGCGTCGGTGGTTCAGTGGTAGAATACTCGCCTGCCACGCGGGTGGCCCGGGTTCGATTCCCGGCCGACGCAAGGTTTTTTTTTTTTTTTTTACTTTAAAATTGAACTTTTGATAAGCCATTTTACTGGCACTGGCTGTTCTAAGTGAATTGATGAGCGTGACTTCAGCAATCTCCTGCACATCAGCTTTCACAATCATTGAAAACATGTTGCATAATGTCGTTGCACTAATAGTTACGACCCCTCCAATGAGACCCTTAGGCAAGGATTGACAATTCCGACTTCTTGCCCAGCAAGTGTAAAAAATGCAGGCAGGATTGAATTCCTTTTTATTAAAAGGCCAGCAGTACCGAAAAAGGTGTTGCCGGCACTGAAGACGTTAATTTTTGAAATTATTTGGTCACTGCAGCGGCCACGAGCGCGGGGCTACCAAGCAGGCGCGCGCGCACCCGAGACGCTCGTTGTAAGAGACGGCGCAGTGAGAGCTCGTTTTCGCGTCCTCAGACCGATTGAGTTCGAAACAGCAACACCTCTCGGGTGACGTGAACGCACGTGCACCGGAAGTCGCAGTGATCTGGTTAATGACGTCTATTTCTTCCTCAGGAGGCATGTCATCGTCATAGGCGTGCGCAGGGTTCCCATCAGGGGGGGGGCGAAGGTTCATCGCAGCGCCCCCCCCCACCCTACTATGTCAATGTATGGGGCAGATTTTGCGCCCCCCCCCCCTCTTTGGTGACTAGAAAGGTCAATGTACGGGGCAGATTTCGCGCCCCCCCTCTTAGGTGATAAGGGGGGGGCGGCCGCCCCCCCTGTGCGCACGCCTATGGTCATCGTTAAACTGTGCGTTCCGTGAAGATCTTTCATTGCAGTGGTAGCAAAAGCAGGCGTAGTAGCACAAGTAGTCCGTCTCACTGACAGTTACTGATCTTTCAGGCGTTAAACGTTCCTTCAAATTCATGCTTGTAGTGCGCTGCCGGTGGACACGGACCAAGAAACAAGGAAAAACAACACAAGATGATGCGCAAACTCGCAGCTACTTTATTTCGATAACGTACAGCCTTATATACGTACCAGAAAGAAGGCACACTAAATGACGAGGGGGGGGGGAGAAGGGCCGCTTTCTTGTACGTATATAAGGCTGTACGTTATCGAAATAAAGTAGCTGCGAGTTTGCGCATCATCTTGTGTTGTTTTTCCTTGTTTCTTGGTCCGTGTCCACCGGCAGCGCACTACAAGCATGAATACGTACCAACTAGCCCCTGTTGCCGCCCTATTAGTTCCTTCAAAGCATTAATGTCTAGGTCGGTAACACTGCGAAATTTTGGCTTCTTTGCAATAATTAAAGGAGTACTGACACGATTTTGAGACATCGCAAAAGGGACATTTTTTGCTTCGTTGGTATGCAGTGTCAACGCTTTCCACACACTGGAGTCGGATAACACGTATAAAGTATTTTAATTTGACTTTGAAGTTTTCGTCGCTGAGCATCTGCAAGCCAGCCCCACTGCAAGGACGTTATCCCGACGATCAGGACTGTTCCCCCGAGTTTGCGAGTTCTGCGTCCTGCATGCAGCCTAAATCGTAGAAATCACTGTCAGGGTCACTGGACGACAATTCACTCATCGTTGTTTATGTGCACCACGAGCACATGACGGATTTGCCGCTAGTACGTCGCGCGTTTCTGTATCTCCGTGACATCACACTGCTATAAAACGACACTGAGAAGCCACCCCCTCGATATCGAAACCGAAAGTGTCTTTTTAAGGTGGCGCTAATTAAAATATATACGATGCATTCCCAGGCACCACAACAGTCGTTTTAGGTTTCTCGACACCATTATTTTTATTTCGAGCAACAATACAATTTTTTTTTAAATTCGTGTTAGTATTCCTTTAAGCTTCTTGTGCTTCGAAAGGTAGTCTCCACAATACACTCATTCCGAGCTATACTTTCTCGCCATGAGACGCACAGGAGGAGTAGAGTAAGAGCAAAGCACAAGAACTATCGGCGTCGAATGAAGTGTGAACAGCGGACAGAACGCGCGGCCAGTTCAGGCCGTCTGCTGCCGACATCTAAGATAGGCAAGCGCAACCGGTTACCGATGGTTTTGCTTTTTTTTCTTTGACATTCCATATTTTGCTTCGCCACTGGAGCGCCACGTTCATGCTTTCCACTGATCTCAACTGGCGCAGCGCAGTTTCTCTGGCAGCAGCGCTCATAGCTCCCTTATAGAGTTTTTCATCTTGCTTCCATCTCCGCCGTGTTATCAGCGCCTAGCTGCGATGCGAACAGAGGGCGGATAGAATAGCGAAGCTCTAGTGCACGTGCATTCAAGTCACCCAGAGGTGTTGCTGTTTTGAACTCAATCGGTCTGAGGACGCGAAAACGAGCTCTCACTGCGCCGTCTCTTACAACGAGCGTCTCGGGTGCGCGCGCGCCTGCTTGGTAGCCCCGCGCTCGTGGCCGCTGCAGTGACCAAATAATTTCAAAATTAGCGTCTTCAGTGCTGTCGACACTTGTTTTGATACTGCTGGCCTTTTAATAAAAAGAAATGCAATCCTGCCTGCATTTTATACATTTGCTGGGCAAGAAGTCAGAATTGCCACTTTTTGCCTAAGGGTCTTATTGGAGGGTCCGTAACTATTAGTGCAACAACATTATGCAACATGTTTTCAATGATTGTGAAAGCCGATGTGGAGGAGAATAAGTGGACAAAGTTTAAAGGAATATAAAAAATGGGTTTTTTTTTTAATTGTCGTCAGAAGTTTGCATTGTTCGGTGTTTTCTTGAAGTTAGCCCGATCATATCTCTTTACTGAAACGGGATATAATTATAAGATTCGGCAGTTCGGTACACAAGCATGCGAAGAACGTAATGCGGAATTTTTGTTGCCCTGCTGCAAGGCTTTTTTGAGATAAAGACCTTCAAAGTAAAGAAAATAACGTTTCCTGGGCCAACTTTGAGGCTTTTTATAAAAACATCTACGCTACACATAAAAACTAAAAATACCTGAGTAGAAGCAAAAACATGCATATATTTAGCTAAAGAAATTTCAGCTACCTAACTAATATATTTTGTGCAATTCGTAACGAAAGTTGGCCAAAACAGCAGAGCGGATGAGCGCTCTACTCCACCTCTTCGTCATTATTAATTTCCTGTGCTTCGAAAAAATTTTTGGCGGCAAAACAAATTGCGGATCTCTTCTTTCCACTCATCAGGCAATAATATATAAAATTTTGAAACAAATTTAAGAGGTCGACCAGCCATCGTTTGTTCGATCTTACGTGGAATCACCCAGCTCTACCTATTGGTTATTGATAAATTTTATATTTCTCTTCATATACTGTTTCCAAGAATGACTCGTACAACGAAGGTCTTAATTCAGATCTACGTGCATTGTTTTAACGGCTGCGCAAACGATGCACAAGACCACAAAAAAATTACTTCAATTTTTCAAAACACAGCAGAGAGAAAATAGGGGCTACCATTTTAGGAATGCCACACAAGTGCTAACTCTATGATTCAAAGGTTATTAATGTGCACACAATAACAGCGCACGCCATGAATACGAGATTCCAGTTGGCCTAAAGTGCGAACTTCAAGTTTACATCTTACGCTTCTTTTATCAGAATACACAAAAACTATACATGACAATTTTGGCGTTGTGTGTAGCATTTATAAGTAAGAAGTTAGAACCTACTAACAGTTGGGTGCAGTAATTTTGATCGGTCGATGACTTCTCTTTTTTCAAAATGGGTAAAATAACGTAAATTAGGACACGTCGATCACGTGGTATATTCAGTGCCCAAGCAATCGACCTAATTTACATAGCCAATAACCATATAACTAAATTGTCCGGCCTTCACACAACTCAAGGGAAAGTACTTTCAGCTTGCCCGAGGACATCAGTGTTAAAGATACGACGAGAAGCACTGAGTGCGATTGGTCGCTAGGAAGTTGATAGCACGTAAGAAAACGATCACTGAGCCAAACTTGGCTTTCGACGCTGAATAGTTCACATAACCAACTATACCTAACGAACACACGTGTTTAAACCACGTATTGTAGCAGTTGACGGAATGCCACACACATCAATGGAAAGAAAATCATTTCCACTGTTTCACGTCTCATAAACACTACATGCTCAGCTCATGAGGCATACACTGCTGTTGGGGGACACGGATTAATTTTGACCATTTGGTGTTCCTGATGCCATCTCAGTGTTTGAAGTTTGAAGTGTATTTACAGTTTAGACAATACGTGGGAGACATTAATTGTCATGGTGCCGGAGCAAAAGGCGTGTTTATACACGCCTGACTAGGCCCCTGGCACCAGGAGTACAGCAGACCACAGCGGAGAACTGCAGAAAAAGAAACGCTAGAATTGTGTCTTTATTTTTCATGCTATACTATACAATCTCAAGCAGTGTATATGTTTTAGCACTGCGCGGATCGCAACCTTAATCGTGTGCTACGCATGTTAGTGGTTATGCAGCACAGTTGAGTTCACAAGTTTACTCAGAATGCAAGTCGGGAGTACGCAGAAAGTTCACCAAGACAAAGGCGATTTATGAATCCTGTCCAGAATACTTTCGCGATGAGAGGGTTGTATGCACAGACAGATAAACAAGTACACTGCCCTATCAGACGACTGTAGATGCTGGTGTACCTTACTTCTACTTTGCATTTTTCGAATTCTGGTGTGCAACCCCGAATTCGAAAAATGTAAGGTTGTAACAATGAAGCGTGGGCAGCGCGGGACGTACACGCCATGCGCAGTCAACAAAGAAATGTAGATAAGCAAAAATATCAGCGTTGCAGTAGATTTGAAAACTAGGCTTTCTAGGAAGATTTTCACGTATTTATCCGAACACGCAGATGCCGCATTGCCAATTATCTCGCCCACAAGATAGTAGCTGTATTGTTACGGTGCGTCATGGACATGAGCTAGCGTGGTGCCCTCCGAAGATGAAGACGACGAGTGGGCGTGAAGTGCTTGCGCGTGGGGGTTCCTCAGCCATCTTGTTTGGGTGCCGATTCACTGTTTTAAGTACCCATTAAACCGTCATCTCGTCTCCGTCACAATATATTATACAGGACGTCTCAGCTATCGCGTAGCACGATTTAAAAAAAGGGGGAACGGCTTCACGCGAAGCAAACGTAGTACATAGTGTTCCCAGTACACTGCAGTATGCGCTGCTATTTTTTTTTTTGTTAATGAGGTCGATTAATTGCCCATAATTATGTTTCTAACTCGACAAGTATACTCAGCTAATTATGAAAATGTCAATGATTCATTTTCATAATTCATAATATGTAGGCATGCTCAAATTACATCTTACTGCGCTATTTTCAACAACGGACTAATTACGTGCTCATTTTTTCCGGCTGATAAAGAAAGCCCGCGAAATATGAAAAAATAACGCGTGACTACGCTCCCAACCGCAAAAGAAAGCAGCGCCCTCAAATAAGTTTACTCCACGCAACCGCTTTTCCTTTTGTCGGTTGCCAGAGACAGCGTTCCGCCCTTTGTCAAGGCTACAAGACGAGCGCCAACAACATGCGTAGCGGTTTAGCAGGGATTCCTTGCACTCGATTTTACGCCACTATCATTATCCGTATCTCACGGCCAACTGTTCTTATCGATAACGAGGCCGAGCGCTCTTCAGATTATGGCTGACTCAAGACGAAAGCGATGCGTTTCTTCTGCCGGGGAGTGTAGATACGGCGATCCAGACATTTTCCTTGACCTGCTACCTCACAGTGAGCGTGTTTGAAGGCGCTGCTTACTGATGCGCGCTGCAGTCTAGTCACGTGTCACTTTTCAGATTTCGCGGGCTTTCTTTATTAACCAAAAAAAAGAGAGCACCCAATTAGTACGTTGTTGAAAATAGCGCGGTTAAATGTCATTTAAGCACGTACATATGCATCATTGGCATTGTAATGATTAGGTGAGTATTTGTCGAGTTAGAAACATAATTAGGACTAATTAACTAAACCTCGAAAAAATCAGTAGGGGCTACTGCAGTATACGGGGAACAATATGCACTAGGTTTACTTCGCGTAACGACGTTCCTGATTTTTTTTTATTGTGCTGCGTTATAGCTGGGACGCCCTGTATATGCAGCCACATCTGTGCTACTGCTACAGACGTTCCGCAGTCTACTCAGCAAACGCTATGTGCCTTAATATCTTCTCTCAAAAAAATATGTACTTTTGGTTTATAAGTCCTTTATTAAAGCTAATTTCTTAGATGACATTGTTCAAAAGTGGATCGATCCACGATAAATTTGAACGTGCTGTCTCGTCGACAGAGCTGGATGGATGGATGGATGGATGGATGGGTGGGTGGATGGACGCAAAACTTTATTGAACGTCCTGAGGTGCACGACTCAGTGAGCCGTGGGGCACTCCCACTTTGGGACAGTCTGGCCAAGCCCGACCGCCGCATCGTGGCCCACTGCCCAGCCCATAGTTGAGCCCCGGCATCGGGGCTTTTGATTGCGTATATCCACTTGTCTTCGCTGATTTGGTCCGTGCCTCGTAACGAGGGGCAACGCCAGAGCACGTGGCCTAGGCTAGCGAATTCGTTGCAGTGCCTGCAGGAGCTATTGGGATAAATGTCGGGATAAATTTTGTGTAATAAAAGTCGGGCTGGGATACGAACCTGTCTGCATTATTCTGAGAGTCAATGCCTGCACTCTATTTACTTTTTTTAGAGCTGCCAGATTTCTTTTTTTCTGCAGGATAAAAACAGGTAGACTTCCTGGAAGGTTGTTTTGTTGCAGCTGTACTGGGTGTCTCTCGTAATTTGAACCAAGAATTTTTCTGAAAGTGGTTAGGCGCAGTTGTGTGAAATGTGGGGCTCCTTAGGACATTTTCATTCTGCTCAATCAGTTCGTGAACTGAGATAAATTGTGCAAACAATTGAATATTCGCTGTGTAGCCGAGTGCGTTTCATTACGTTGCAGAAGGGATTCAGCAATGACTCGTGGATTCGATTCTTTGTGGCAACGTACATAACACGTGTACGGCAATGCTCGTTGTGGGGTTTCTCGCGTTTGCTTCATTTGCCGTGTATGCACTGCATTACTGTTCTCTAAAACACGCTGCAGAACACGAACAGTTTTATTGCACCAACCTAGCCGCATGTTTCTTTATGTTCATTCCAATGCGCGCGTTCGATCTGTGTTATATCATATTTCAATATTCCCTACATGATTATTGGGCGATGGATGTAATTATTTGAAGCGTGCAGGTACGTTTACTACTGTACGTCTCTTTTGTCGTTCCGCATTTATTTCTCACTGTCCCTCGTACCTGAGGCAGCGTAAGAGGCGAGTGCGAGCCAGAGTGCGGACCTTGATGCAACTGGACGTTGGTCGGCCAGGGAGGCGCTTTTTGAGGAACGCATCTGGACCCTTCGACAGTCAACGTCGGCTGTGGTTACGTATGGTTACAAGTGGTAGAATACTTGCCTTCCTCGCGGGTGGTGCGAGTTCGATTTCCGGCCGGTGCAGCTGCTTTCTTCTTTTTACAATATGCTGCAGTCTGTGAATCATCGAAATTACGTGTAGGCCGCGTTTCCTTACGCCAGCGCTTCGGTGAGTCACGCCGGGTTGGATCATGAAGGAGTAAGCTGCTGGCTACCTGTTTTCTTAGGTGCAACGGAAGGCTTTGCGGTCACAGTGTCTAATCGTGCAACGGTAACGCGAAAACACCATGAAGCTTCTATTTATCGGGATTTTGGATCTGAAACGTCGTTGAAGTCGCTCACCCGATATACGCTGCAAACTGTCGTATTGGTGAACGCGACAGCGATTATACGCCAGCAAATAAGCGAGGTCATCTCTATGAGGAAGTAACGTTGTGTGTATATCAATCGTGTGCTTCTACGACCGTGCTCGTGCGCTGCAGTGCGTCGCACCTGCGCAGCTGCCTGACACAGGTTTCCGGTTCCCCTGCCGTTGCCGCGAAGGCAGCGCCGCTTTTAAAGACGACAGCCTTTCTTGAGATACTTAAACGGAGAAATTTTGGTCTGTCTTTCTGTCTGTCTGTCTTTCTGTTTGTCGGCACGTCACTCGATTCAGCCACTAGGCCAAAGTTGAACCACTTGCCCAAGGGCTAGGCACCTTGAACGGCTCACTAGGTTCATACTTGTGTACATTGTCGATCAAAAAAGCAAACATTACGCATATCTGAGGCACAACATCACTAGGTAAGTATGAGGTGGTGTGTTCCTTTAATAGAAAATGCATACATGCGTAATTCTAAAGTCCCTAGTTTCTTAAGCTGCGCTGAAAATGCGACTGCGCGTTAAACTTGACTTCCTCCGTGCCCTCTGCACGAGCTCATTGTTGTGTTTCGGTTTCGGTTCTGTATTGCACTGTACGAATGCCATGGGGCGCCGCTCTGGCATTCCTGTTTTAGCCAGGCGACGTGTAAATAAAAGAGTGTGTGGAGAGTACTCGTTGAGTGCGGATGTTTCTTCTGCTTCAGCGCTTCGCGCCAAACCGCGTGTTCGGGCTGGCTGGCGTCCCCGCCGGTCGTGTTGGTCACCGCCGGTCTTCCCCTGCTGCTGCGCCGGGACTACCAGTCCGCAACACAGCACTCATGTTCCCGACGTATTGCCAGATGGCGTCCATATCTCACGCAGCGCCTCTTCTAACGACATTTGCAGCGAAGCACGCAGATACGCGGCCAATTTTTTTCTCAGCGTGAGCTCATTTGACATCGTAATAAGCGTAGAACAAAGCTTGGATGCCTTGTGATATACGGAATGTAATTTTAGGCTCGAAAACGGTGCGCCTCAGCACCAGCGGGCTACGTACAGCAGTCCGAGCGGCTCCTTCGTGCAGTACGAAGACTTATCCACGAGGCCACGCGACGCACCAGTTTTTGTGACTTTCAAACGCTATTTGAAAAGTACAAATCCTGTAAAAAAATAGCAAAATGAATGTTCGATTGTGTCGCTATAAGCCACGTTATTTCCATTTCCACTACTATCACACTTTCTGGCAGTTTGTCAGTCCTTTCAAGGTCCTCGGTAGGAAGGTGCTCGGCCCCCGTTATCCTTGTGGACCAATTCGATGAGGGCAATCATTACCATGCCTCTGCTCCCCAGTAACTAACGCTTCTGAGCATTGTATCTGTCTTGGAACAAGGATAAAAACGTATAAGTTTAAGCTTTCTAACTCGTAATAATATCGAGGATTTTACGTGCCAAAACCACGATATGATTACGAGGTGATGGGTTTATTATATAACCCATCGCCTAAATATAAGCACACTGGCGTCTATAGCATTTCGCCTCGATCAAAATGCGGCCGCCGCGGCCGGGATTCGATCCCGCGACTTTCGGGTCAGCAGTCAAGCACCGTAACCACTAGGCCACTGCGGCGGGTCCAGACGAAATCGACTATACGGACCTCGTAAAATGTTCTTCCGTATACTACGACAAGCTTTAACGTTGCAATGCTCACAAACGTGGGCGACGCCTTTTTAAGTATTTGTGCTCGTGTGTATATGCGTTTGTGCGTTCAAACCTTCCAGACAACTAAAATACGTTTGGTGTGTTTTCATATTTTCGTGTTCAGATATCATTTCATCTAAGATATTGGAGCCTTGAGAATAAAGCAAAATTAAACTCCGAATTTCGGATAAATTGTGATTTATGAAAAATAAACTCCGATAAACGCCGAATTTGCGCCAAAAAAATGAACTCCGAGAAACACCCTCCGAATTCCAAAAAAATTAAATCAACTCCTACAAGGCGAAGCCCTAGCTATATTCATTAATAGGCGTTGTGCTGGTTACGCCCGGACGTGCCGATTCTTCAGGGTCATCACTGATCGAGACCTCTGCTGGAGTTCCCATGTGATGGGTCTGAAGAAGCGCCTCTCAGCCATCTCACGTCTTTTCCTTGGAGGGAAAACGTGGGATACGTTAGTGCACGCGATGTTGCGACTGTACAGGATGTTGTTTCTCTGGTAAGTGCAGTGCAGTTCACCGGTGTACTAAAAAATAATTGTAAGGTTATCACGTGCACAATAGAAAATGATAAGGGCCAGGCACTCAGTTTGTCTCGGATTTCCATGCTGCACGTCAACAGCGGAGGCGATTGTCATTGCAATGGACCATGCGGTCACGATACACATCACTCTGGAGGTACTTACAGTGCACATTAGACACCTCGCTTGTGCCCCTGCCCACTACCTCGCCTCGCTTCCAGAAGACCGGCCCAGTGCGTCCTCCTGTAACGGAATATCGGCTTATATCGCGTGTGCCTCCCAACAGACTTATACGCCTGTTGCGTGACTTCCGACACCACCTCGGTGTTTTTTGACCAACCAAAACTTCGGCTGACAGTACCAAGGATCTGGACGAAGGCAGAACTCTTGTCAGGAGCTTTAAAGCAGCTGCCTCATGCCGCACGAGGACTACAAGGACCCAGGGGCCTAGCCAGAAATTTTTTTCCGGGGGGGGGGGGGCACCTCCTTGATCTGAAGTGGGGGTCGGGCAGGCAGATGTGATTGAGTGTCATTTTGTGCTTTGTATGCCATGACGAAGAAATATTTCGGGGGGGTGGAGGGGGGGCGCGGGCCCGGTGTGCCCCTCCTCCCTGGCTACGCCACTACAAGGATGACACTCAGCTTTACACGTGTGCCTCGACAGCGGCTGAAGGGTCAGCAGGAGCGGCGATATTCTCCGCAAAAGTCGAAACCTATCACTCTAAAACATCCCACATGACAATGTCGACTGCCGCGTGGATTGCGGCACTTTAGAGTGCACTTCTTAGGGTCAACCAGAACCACCACTAAAATGGAGCATATTCGCGGACTCTAAGTCAGTCCCGCTGTGCCTGTTATCAGCTCTGCATCGTGGACTTCAAGACCAACTAGCGCTGGAAATAAGACAAGCGTATCATCAGTTAAAACTCAAAAGACAAAAGGGCATGGCATAACATTTCATTGGCTTCCAGTACCGCTCATGGAAATCCGCTCATGGAAATCGCGTGCTGAAAGCTAATTCACTCTCTAGAACTGACGCAGCAGCAAGAATTTTTTAGCTCGCGCGTGATGTCGCACATTCTATGTGGAATGCGCCCGATTTTTGCATACCCGCCTTCACATCTTTGACCTAGCACTTCACCTTCAAGTGTTATCTGGACTATCGCGATCCAAAACAATCCTCTGCTGCCTCTGGCTCAGATAACATGTAGCACGAACACCTATGCTTACCGAAGCGAAATGGCACACAGTGCTGCCTGTACCCGTTGCAGCAGTGAGGAACGCACTGCCCTCATCTTGTGTCATTGTCCTTACTACAGCTCCCGGAGAGTCCCTCTGAGCTGCACTAACCCGCCTCGATGACCCGCCGCTTTCCGGGCGATCAATCTTGAAATGCCGGAACGTTGAAGCTTCTAATCAGAAAGCGACGAATGAGCTACTGTAGTTTCTAATATCAATCGGCCTCATTGATCGACTATGACATCCCCGTGTTTGAGTGTGTATGTGTTTCTTCTTGTATTGCTCTTTTATTTTTGTTCTTTTTACCTCTCTATCTCATTCTTTTCCTTCTTGCCTTTCGGTGTCTCCTTACCCTTTCCCTAATGCAGGCTAGCAAGCTGGATATTTATCTTCCAGTTAACTTATCTGCCTTGCGCGTAACCTTTATCTCCGTTGCCTCTGTACGTTCTCCATCACCACATGCTGGCAACATAGTTTTCCAGGTCTGCGTCTTCGGTAACCAGAAATTCAATGTAAAGTAATGGGGTGCGTACACGTACAAGATAAGCGATCTAGTAGTTTTACCTACTAAATGAAAGTATTTGTTACTTTACTGTCCTCTTGTGCCGATTGCACGGTGCGGCAAGTTGTCATTTTAACCGAAGGCACTCTGGTAGGTTTCAACGTATGGGCATATCTAACTTCTCTTTTCGTGCACAGGCGCCACATTGACTTACACAGGTGCGCACATAAACGTACCAGATAGTTAGCTTGGGTCCGTTTAGTGATAATTTGAGTTCTTCGTTTTAAAACGATCTGCCAACAAAACTACGGAAAAGTGGTCATTCGGCAGCCGGAGTGACTTCGGAATATGCAGCACTTTCGGGACGTTCGCAACGGCCACACTACCGACAACCAGTGCGAAATACCAATATGAGGAGGGAATGGGTCCAGTTTATATGATACATGTTGCAACGGTGCAATGAAAAGCAAGAGGTAAACTTGGCCCATATCAAGCACAATTAGGTTATTGTGTTACGAGCCGGTGATATCCAGTTAATGCTGGTGATAAATGGGTCTAAGCAATCTTCGGATAGGGGATGACCCAAACGAGGTTTAGCCAGGTGTTTCAGACGGAAGTAAATATGGCGCCACATGCACATGTTGCGCTGTCGAAAACGCAAAATAACTGAGTCGCAAATGCGTTAGAAACGTAACACACCTTGCGTCAGCGCCGAATGCATTTCACTTCGCAAACAGAGCGCACGTGAACACAATGCTGCAACAACGAATGGTGTCACACATCGGTTTGTGAGAGGCTTTGAGCGAGCATGCCGCAATCCTAGGGAAAATACGAAGAGAATGGACGACTTGTATAGCAGGAAACATAAAACAGCACGTTGAAGCAACTTTATATCTGTCAGGAAGTGTATATATATATAGGTGACGTGCACAGATAATTTTGCTGAAGGTTTCCGAAAGAGCGCGAAATACCAAGTGCAACCACATGCGTGTTACCCATACTTGTGAAATGCGCACGATCACGCGATGCAGCTCCAAGGAGCAATAAATTGGTCATGTAAGCTGTGAGCAGCAGTAACCATGGCTGCTACTCGCCGCGTGGCCTACGTTTTCGCAGCGTCCTTTGTAGTCTTCGCTTCGGCTTGTACCTACTGCAACGCAGAAGAAGACCTGGCGCGCCAGGCCAGGATGACTCTTGTAAGAAACTGTTGTCTCTAACTGCTTGGTCAGTTTATTTCCATGGGAATATATTTTTGTCGTGAAGAACCCCGAAATATTTAGTGATTTTATTTAGATAGTCACGGACTCTGTGAGCCGCCTCACCAAATCATATATGGCAGTGTTGGCTTGAGTTCGTGCCGACCAACAACTCACGAAAGCTGGCGGTGGGCTCCAGAATGGACCGGATGCCTTACCCATCGTGCGCTATATATTGATTCTCAGGGGACCGATTAATTCCGCAAGAGAGGAGACTTTAATGGCTGACGCGACCCATAACTTCCGCGGTACTAGGCCGATTTGAGAAGGAATATTTAGATTTCTACCTTTCGGGGATCGCAGAGAAAAAAAAATGTACAGATGATGGATCAACTACGTCATTCTTTTTGTTTATTTTTGTCATATTTTGGAACGCTGTCCAAGAATGATCAGTACAACGAAACAAATTTTGTTAGCTTCACATTAAATTTGGCACGCGCAAAACAAAAAAAATGAGACAGCTTTGACGAGCACTCTTGAAATGTTGAATATACATGCGCAGGGTGCTCGTGCAAGAATGTTGTGTATTGCGCGAATTGTTCTATAAAAACCTAACCCAGTTCCACCCAGTGTAAAATCTGCAGAAACAGAGGACCTTCGGTTCTCTTGCGTTTGCCTTATAATTTTCTGGGATTTTCTGTCATATGTTGTGATTTTGTGTTGGTGTTAGTGCGGCGACCGCTTCGTCCGCCATTGAGGCAGTTACGCCATCTATGGGTGTATCTGGGAACCCGCTATCGAGGGGCGGCTTTCGGGCCTATTCACGCACGAGCCTCCCTTACCCGTTTCAATGTGCGGCTGCCGCTTCGTTTGCGACCGAGGCAGTCATGCGATCTATGTTTGTATCTGGGAACCGCAGCGTGACAACGCGACACTCATCTGTCGTCAGGCCAACCTAGAACAGCTCCGCTAATAAATGCGGATTTTAATTTTTATTATCACTGTGGATACTAGAAAGCTCACCCATCGCTGTCTTTCTTCTCTTTCTTGTCTCCCCTTATTCAAATCGCAGTGCGAACTGGCCACGTCTTTCGACTACCCCTGCGAAATCAGCCATGTAACCACAGAGGACGGCTACTTCCTGGAGCTAGACAGGGTGCAAAGGGGACGCGAGCACACTGCAACTGCAGCGAAGGAAAGCAATGGGACCCGCGGCTATCCTGTGTTATTTCTTCCAGCGTGCACCACCACCTCAGACATATGGCTACTGAACTACCCATCGCAAGCGCCTGGTAGGTACTAGAATAACAGGGTAAGCACAACAACGACAAGATAGGCCGCTTCGGTAGCATTCAACCGGAGTCAACACTTTCGTGCGATACGTTGCTTGCCGTATCTTGAGTATTCGTGACCCAGTGGCGCTGCCAGGGGGTGGCACACCGCTCCCGTGCCCCCCCCCCCCCTCCCTAGAATTTTTTTTGCCATAGCATATAGAGCACAAAATGACACTCGACCACATGTGCGTGCTCGACACTCACTTCAGATCAACGAGGTGCCCCTCCCCCCGAAAAAATGTGTGCCTACGTCCCTGTCGTGACCGCTGTCGACCAATCGGCAGGCTAGACCGGCACGTACGAAATCATATCTAACGTGGAACATTGTACTGAACATAATGCAGTTTTATTTTTTGTTTCTTTCAGTGGGGGAAGGAGGTGTTCATTTAATTGCTATCATATAAGATAACCGTACGTATAACAAACTAGAAGTGGGATGCATCGAGCTCTAGCTGTCCGTTTTGCAACGTCATAGTGGGAAAGGAACCGGAGTCAGCGTACGCAGCCTAGCAGATTGAAGAGGCTATTCTTAACGACGCGACATAACTGCCCGTGACGCAGTAAAAAAGGTTACTCCCCATATCCGTGCATATCTATTGACAATAAATAAATCTCTTCTTTTCTTGCTTTTCTCGGCAGAAGATAAATATCCGCATAGAACTACTTTTCTCTGTAGTTTCAAATTCTTAATGGGTGAGTGTATATCACGTGATCTGTCTCGCTATCTTCATGACCTGTTTGGCTATATTCATAACCACGTTTGGATACATTCCTGTTCCGCTGTACTTACCAAGACAAACCAGTGGTCCCCGTAGCATACCAAACCCCGCAGCCGATAGACTATTTATAATTTTCTCAAATAATTTATAGTGGCTACATGTTCGACATTCAAGCGGAAAGTGGCAGCGTCACTGAACCAGGATATTGTCACGTGGTCTTGACGTTGAAGAAGGCAGCAGTCGGCGGGTTTAAGACGAAATCTTTTATTTGGGCGAACCTGTGCCCGGGAAACGAAAGGTGAAAATACAAGCAATATACGCTGTGCACTGATAGCAGCGAACAGTGCGTCGGCCGTCGATAATTTGATGTGCGGTAAGGCGCGTCGGTATTTATACTTGCGGTATCGAACATTCGAACCTTATCGCCGGTGGCCGCGTCAGTCCTAGAATTAACTCAACATTTCGTGTTTGCGCGCTCAAGTCTATCAGAAGATTCTGAAATAACCTGGAAGGTTCCCAGACGCATTCGGGCCCCATTTGTGCAAGGCAGTAGTTTTTACGTGGTAACGGATCATTTACATAAAGTAGCAAAAGAAGCGCGCGCGGCAATATGAAGTACGAGGCTACATATTACGCTAATCAAACTCCCCAAAAGTACCCGTAGCGGAGTTTCTCAAGGTTAGAAACTTCGAATTATGGTGTTCACAGCGTTTTAAAAGAAGCACCACAAAAACGCGAATAAAACGGAGCCTTTCATTGCAAGTTTATGCACATTTGTTCATTTTGTAGCGAATATTTGTTGGGTAATTTCTGAGGTGCATGAAGTATTCAAGATTTTAGTAAAATTTTAACCAATGTATGAATGAATGAACAAATGGAAACTTGCAGGCTTCCTGTACGCCGACGCGGGCTTTGACGCGTGGTTTTTACATACGAGGGAAACTGAACGGTACGCCGAATCACACTGATCTCTCCAAGAACGACCCAGAGTACTGGAAATTCAGGTAAGGGGTGTAGAATTCAAGCGTATTACACATACCAGAATAAGACTAGCACTATACTGTCGCAGCAGACTAAGAGATGGGTTTTTATAACCTCTCCTAATGGCAACATTAGTTTTCCCTTATTTCGGGTGTAGTATGGTATTTCATGAGCAGTACGGCTGCAACGATAAGGTAATCATGAAATGTTACTGGCGCAACGACCAGAACGGCTGCTATGTATACGTTGATGCAACGCTCATAACACTGTGTAGTCCATTATCATTTACAGCCTCTTTTATGTGCACTGTAGGATGAATCATTCCCCCAATAATCTCCAATTTGCACGGTCCCGCATCATTCATCAGTCTTGCTAACTGTGTCAAACTTTAACAAACTCGCACATACCATTAGTTTTGCCGCATTCCTCGACATTAAGGGAATGTAAATAATAATAATGTAAATAATAAGTCGATGTGGATTGTCGAAATAGCATTCCAGAATCCTTGTAGTGTTTTTATCGTGCCAATAAAATGCTTAGTTTCAAAGAAAATCGCGTTTTAGTGGTCCGCATATTGTTAGCTCAATTCCAACCGCCCGCCTCCGAGAATAGGCTTGTGACGTATCGTTCACCGTGCCCGCCCTTCACTGCCTGACAGCCGATGCGGCGGCGTAGAGGAGCACAGCCTGGCGAAAACAAATTTTTGGACCAGGGTAATGTCAGGAAGTTCTCCTTTTTTTAATGAATCAAACTGAAGTGCATAAGATGCTTTTTGTTCCGCCTTGTAATGCACTGAAATGTTCTTTCAAGCGTAGTTTGAGTACTCGTGCGATTGATTGTACCAAGTACTAATGAGCACTAACAGACAATAATGCCAAGGAAGTATAGGGGATATTAGTAGTAAATGTAAGGTAAATGTGAAGAAAGAAAAGTGGACGAAAAGATAACTTGCCCGGGCAGGGACCAAGGTCGCAGGTTCGGTCCCTGCCCGCGGCAAGTTATCTTTCAGTCCACTTTTCTTTCTTAACATTTACCTTACATTAACTACTAATAACATCCCCTATACTTCCTTGACATTATTGTCTGTTAGTGCTCATTAATATTGTGTATAACAAAGAAAAACGAGCCCTTAAAATTAACACTTCTTTCCTCCATTCATAGCGAGGGTTTCGTTCTGGCAGACTTGATGCTTTCGGGTGGTATACGAGGGATTATTGGTCAGCTGCCAGCTCGTAATAAGTTCACGTGCTACGTGACGCCAAAAGGCAGAAAAAGAATGTTCCACACTCGCCGTCATGGCTACTGGCGGTGCTGACTGACGCTCCCACGTTTAATGTACATATGTACCCTATAAAGTGGACGGGGGATGGCCGCCGCGGTAGCTCAGTTGGTAGAGCATCGAACGCGTTATTCGAAGGTCGCAGGTTCGGTCCCTGCCCGCGGCAAGATATCTTTTCGTCCACTTTTCTTTCTTTACATTTACCTTACAGTTACTACTAATAACACCCCTTATACTTCCTTGGCATTATTGCCTGTTAGTGCTAATTAATATTGTGTATAACAAAGAAAAACGAGCCCTTAAAGTTAACACTTCTTTCCTTGATTGTACTAAGGACCTTCTACGTCATGGAGCTTGTTCCAGCATGTCCTACTGGTGGCGCAAATCGCGTCCTACATTTACCTCCATTTCTTGGTTACTAAAGCACTGCTGTGAAAAAAGCTCGACTTTTTCGACGCTCTTAAGCATTGACCTTTTACTGTGACATAAAATGTTATTTGCCTTCAATGTCCCTGTAGAGTGCGTTTGACAACGTGATAGATGAGGCTATCTTACCGACTCCAAGCTCTGTAGAAGTCACTCTCTGTACATGCCGCTGGATTTCAGAAAACTTCGCTGACGAATCAGTGCATTCGTCTACAAAAGACTGACAGACTCCTCGCACAGTGCTTCGAGGATATCCGCAGGGCGGCATTGAGCCTGACCTTAATATCTCTTTCGTCAGTCTAGAAAAGTGCGTTCTTTCATCGTTTGAGATGTCTTCATGATGTTACGAGTACTTTATTTCCACAGCTTTTTACGCTGTAGTCTTTTTCTAACACGATATACAGAATGGATAGCCAGTACCTGTGTCTCACCTTCAATAATCGTAACTTGTCCCCTCCCCATTGACTGGAAAAAAGCTAATTCCTGTATATAAATCGGGTAACAAAGCTGATGCCTGTACTACCGACTCATCTCACTAATAGCACTGTATGTAAAATTCTCGAACATATCATCTCAAACACATAACTGTATACCTCGAACAAACATTGTATTAGCATCTTCTCAACATGGATTCCGCCGAGGGCTTTCTACAGTACGCATTATTAGAACTCATACATGACCTATCCTTAAGCATCGACACCAAAAGCATTCTCTAAAGCATTCGACAGAGTATTCCATGCAAAATTGATTAGAAAGCTTCATTTACAATAGGCGACGGACCAATCACAGAATGGGTTAATAACTACTCTGTAATAGGACTCAGTTCGTCGAAGTGAACCACGAGTTTTCGAAAGTTACGAAAGTTACCTCTGGTGTTCCGCAAGGTAGTGTCCTTGCCCCTATGTATTTCTAATATTCATTACCGATCTCCTGTATTGTCAATACTAGCATAAGACTATTCGCTGACGATTGTATAATCTATCAAGAAATTAATTCACCTGAGGATCACGAAACATTAACTCTGCGCTGAATCAATAACAGACTGGTGTTATAACTGACAAATGACTCAATGTTAGCAAATCAGCCGTCATGCGTATTACTAGAAAACAGAACACATCGGTATA
>NC_051177.1:182572024-182603233 GCF_013339695.2 Rhipicephalus sanguineus
CGGTCCCTACCCGCGGCAAGGTATCTTTTCGTCCACGTTCTTTCTTCACATTTACTTACATTTACTACTATAACATCCCCTATAGTTTCCTTGGCATTATTGTCTGTTAGTGCTCAATAATATTGTGTATAACAAAGAAAAACGAGCCCTTAAAATTAACACTTCTTCCTCATTCTAGCCTCCACAGCGTTGCACCTGATCTATGAAACGGAGTATAAGTTGGCTCTATTTTCGTTTCTCTTGCGCTTCTCATCAACAGCAACTCGAGCCACCCCGAATACCCTTACTTATCGCTAACCGAGAGCTTCATGTGACACTTCGAGAGCACGGGTAAGCATGTTTCAGAAAGCAGCGTATTAACATTTTCCGCTAATAATATTCAACGATGATTTGTAGGTGTGGTTGACGCTTCGAGGGTTTGCTCCGTATGTCTGTTGTTATACGGTGAGATTTGATTCTATTTCCTGCCGTCTTTCGATGGGGAGTGGGGCGGGGAGGGCTCAACAGCGATAGCAATGACCGCACAATTTTTGTTTCAAACCATGTGTCTTCGCCTCACATGGTTTTCTCTTCGCTGCAGAATATGCGCGATTTCCTTCGTGCAGGTCTTCAGAACTACCTTGATGCAAGCAATGCTGCAGCTGGCCGCTGGACTGCGAGACCCGCCATCTGCTGATACAAAAGAACACGTTTCACGTCGGCGTCGGTGGTTCAGTGGTAGAATACTCGCCTGCCACGCCGGTGGCCCGGGTTCGATTCCCGGCCGACGCAAGTTTTTTTAATTTAAACACATTCTATCTTGAAGCTGACTGTCTAATCACGCTTGATTTTTCTTACTGTCTCGTGAAATTGTCTATCTCATTACATCCCCGGAATTAAGGTCCTCTATTTCTGTTACTTTCTTTTTCTCAATAACGGTGGTGAGATTTGCAGGAAGCATGTGATTCGCGTTAGTATTGCACATCGTCATCGAACAAAACGAAAATCGAAGAAGAGCGTGTCAGTGCAATTGTCGAAATGATTTCGCCGATAAAAGGCAAGCGTTCCAAAATTTTCTAACGACCCTATTTTTTCCTTGTTTCTTCGGGGTTTTCCTGTACGAGAAAAGCAGCTAAACACTGAACAATTTGTAGGCAAACATTCTCCCTTCAATCGTACAGACATTCTTCTCATCAACACCAGCAGTGACATCTTTAGGAAGATAATTACGTTCTTAAAACACCATTTACTCTCTATATAATGTACTTTTCGCATCTGGACGAGCCAGGTATACACGCCCACATAAATGGGACAACAGTGATTTCATACAAAAATGAACAGGCGCACAGTTACAGTACGCAGTGGAGTCGTAGGTAGGCAACTAAAAAGTCGACCCGTTCTATTTTGACGCGTTCTTTCTGCGTTTTCTTGCTTATTCAGCACTCCCTCCTAATCTTAAAGAATGAACCACCTAGCCCCATGAACACGAAGTTCTGCTAGCGCATGCTTTCCCTCTTTCGCCTCTTTTTAGGTTCACCAAGGAGCGCTCAACGCAAAAGTGGCCCTTTTATTACTCAGCTTGACTAGACGTGTTTCGTACTTACTAACTTATCTTACTCTCATTCTCTTCTTACTGACAGATATTTTTTTACTTATGTTCTTAACCATTTGGCCATGACCTTGCACATTAAAATATGACGGAAAGGGTCCGACTAAGTGAATGCATGAGGATGATAAGAAGGCGGGAGCCCCCCCCCCCCCCTCTCTCCTTGCTCATGCCTATGAGCGGGAGGTAAACGCGAACCTGAAACCTCCCGTCGGATTGTCTTTTCTGGCTTAACCTGGCATTGCGCCCTGTATGGCTGGCCTCCTCGTGTTCAAGATGTGTAATTTACATGCACTTACATTTGACTTTGGCGTTGCTTTGAAGTCGAAAATTTGCGCACTGACGTTACTGTAATGTACGGAAGAAATGTTCGCGTAGAATGCTGAGGCTAAGTAGGATCAGCTTCAGACAGCATCACAATAAAAGCTAGCAGGCGATGCTTTCTCTGATTGGTCCTCATTTCCGCACGGATTAGCTGTCTTGCGCTTAGTCCTGCAGATGCACACTATGTGCGCACACCCGTGTGGCGCTGAGTCAATTTCAACTGAGAAAACAAGCGGTCACGCACGAACACAAATACACATAGGTTCAAGAGAAATGTTTTTCCGAGGAACATACAATGTCTGGAAGAGGCTGCGTGAGCGTATTTCGTAGAATCGTTGGCCCGGATACAATGCAGTCGGCAGCCCATGTTGTTACGTGAGTGTTAAGGACTTGTAGATCGATGTCGTGTGTTGTATATAGAGAAAAAAAAAAGTAAATGGAGATGAGGAAGCCAACGAACACGAGCATGATTAACGACCATTGTCACGAGACGGCACGCACCGTGAGACTTGAAAGAACGGAATGTCAAGACGAGTTCACCCGTGTATTAAAGGCAAAAGTTTGGCAATGTACTTATGTAAACAGGTTATTTGTGCATTTTCGAACAAGTTGTGAATACGTAAGAGCTGGAAACACACACAAAGACCGCAAACTGTGGTCGCTCTTACATTTGCCTATGACGCTACATTGTATAGACGATCTTAAATAAGACATATGGGCCGCAACCTTGGGCTGTTAAACGAATGTTTTCTTAGTTTTGTATATTGCGATGTAAATTATAAGGTCAGGAAGCGTTGAATGCACCCACCAACCGTTTTCATGTGTGTGTACGTCGACCGTAGCGCTGTTCGTTTAGTTGTTCAACATGCAGAATGGCAAGTTTAACAGCACAATATGGCGGCACCGAAATGAATCCGTAAACATGTCGATATTGCGTCACGTTGCGTCGTGTGTGACGAAGTGTGTCACGCATCGTCCTGGCATCATCACAACAATATTATATTCGCACTGCAGGACAAAGGACTCACACATCAATATACATTTTCTTTCGCTGTGCGTGGCACATAGGTCTAATTTGTACACCTGCAAATTTATCTCATCACACGTGCAGCCGTAAGTACGCTTATCGCGAACACGAGAGGGCGTGCCACACGCTACTATTGGTGGCGCCTACTAGTTCAAACGCGAGGCTAGGCACATGCACAGCGAGTTTGCGGTGATACTATTTAACCATGCGCATCGCGTTACCTCATCGAAGCATTCGTCGAAGGTGCTGACTGGTGGCGCAATACGCGCGATGGAAAGATAACCACACCATTAATGAACTGCGCAGATGCAGAGCTTCGCGCAGGCGCCGCAGGCGCCGCTAATAGCCCCGTGCGGCACGCGCCTCGTGTCAACACCGTGCACCTATGTTCCTGAACACTTCCGTGTTCAGTAGCCCTTTTAACAGCGTGCGTCTGTTCGTCAAATTCTCCGTTTCGCGACATTTTAGTGGACCAGTGGTAAGTGTTTATCCCATTTGTGTGACCCACACGTTTGTGTATGCCGCTCCTGTGTTCCAGAATACGACTCGCCCAACGCTCAGTTCTTCTTACCTGTGGTCCCTTCTTCATTTTATTGGACGAGTTGTGGCTATAGTAGGGTTTGCCCAATTTTCGTGGCACATATGCACCTACGCTGAGGGATTTCTGTTCGTAGAGTTGCTGTTCGCGTTACGACTGGCCTATGGTTATATATACACCTTCGCTGTCAAACATCGCTGCTGTGAGCTCTGATACGCACGTGACGAGGGTCTGGAGAAGCTGGGCCACAGGTCCATCTTGGTGCCGGCGTCTTGTGGCTGCAGGCCAAGGAGCGTGTACGACTTCTCCTTGGCGTCGGTGCTGTGGAACTCATGCAGCATCGTCTGAATGTCCCGGAACGCCTGCGACGTGCATGTGAGGTTGAAACAGAGGAGTCCACGAGAGGGAATCCATGGGGATCAAACAAAGAACGAAGAATGCATCAGCAAACCTTGTTGTTAGATGGGCGATTTTGATGTTAGTTTTGTGCCGTAGAAGTGGCGCGGAAAACGTGGATACAGGAAAAAGTCAAAGAAAGAAAAAAAAATAGATGATAAGAAAACTTACTATTACTTTGAACAGAAGGACACTAACGCTTGAAGAATCTTGAGACCTGTGTGTTCATGCATGGGCTACACATCGGCAGAATTCTCGCTCTTTGAATATACAGGTATCTGCTTTAACATTTTGTTCGGTTTAATTCACTTTTACACTTGATCCACTCTTAATGCACATTTCATTCCCTTGCATGCTCGTCCTACATTAATTCTAATACGCCCGTGATTTCCCTAGATGAAAATTTCATTCATTTTATGCGCTAATTAGTACTTCTAATTACTTCAAATACCCTTCATATACAATAGTAGCAGCCCCCCCCCCCTTCATAGCTTTCTCCACCGCACTCGCTTTCACAAACTCCGGGATCGCCCCCTGACTTTGTCACTCTCTAGCCGTGTAAGGCTTTCGCCGTAATAAGCACCAAACAACACGCAACATTAGGCCAGTCCTCTGGTGCAAGTGAAATGACTTGCAGCTTTGCATGAGAAGATGCTGCTGCGACATGCCTTCAAATTTCGTTTCTTCGTCAAAGTGCCAGTGTGACTTCAGATTGCGGCCGCCTTTCTGCGCTCCCCGCTCGCTCGGCTTCGATATCTGGACCATGAATCGACTACGAACGTCTCAAATTCTAAAAATTGAGTATACGCCATGTAGAGTGACACCATACAACGTTTTCATATAAAGAAATGTCCTCAATCATGAATAATAAATTAATTAACAGTGTTGTTTATTAGTTCCCTGTACCTTAAAGGCGGCAAAGTGTTTCTGCCTCGACGTGCAGTTCGTTGGGAAGACGACAGGAGACTCACCATGATAGCATATATAAACAAGTCTTTTTTGTCAAAAAAATAAACAATAATAATAAAAAATGAAAATAACACGCTGCAAATGGTACGCGTTATATTGTGAACTTGGAAGTAGAGCTTTTATGTTTCTGCCTACGTTCCTTAGGTGCCTGAAAAAAGTAGTCAGATAGCAACAGTTGTGACCTCATCCTACGTGAAAATTAAATGTTAGCTGCAAAAAAAAAAAAAAAAAAAACCTGCGTCGGCCGGGAATCGAACCCGGCCACCCGCGTGGCAGGCGAGTATTCTACCACTGAACCACCGACGCTTTTTTTTTTTTTTTCTTTATTGCCTCACAAAGAATTTTCATACACTAATCGTAAACCAGGGAAAAGTACAGTGATACACCATCAGCTGTTAGCTGACTACATCTTAAAACTTTGGCATGTGTAACAACAACTCCACTCTGGGAACCCACTCCGGTACATCCATCTGCACTTTCTGCATTTCGACAAAACGAGAGACACATTCGCAAAAGTAATCGCGAACAGGTCTGACTTCCACATCGGCATTGTGAAAGGCCGTTCGGGTTTGCCATATACTATGCGCAGGCCCAGGAGCATAATAAGGTCGTAAGGTAGTCGCCCATCTTCCTTTTTCAACACGCGAGAAACCGGATGCCATTGAGTTTAACGGTAGCTTCTTTTTTAGAGTTCTTTGTAATATGTCCCCCAAAAACACCCCCACTCCAGCAGTCTAGGAAAACGTGTTCAATTGTCTCTGGTTTTTTGCATAGAAAACAATCTGGGCCCCATGGTACAAATAAGCCTTTATCTTCCAACCATGTTTTAACTGGTAAAGTGCCGGTGTGCAATTTAAAGAAAAATGTTTTAACTCCTGGGGCTACGAGCATTCTTTTCACGCGTTAAGTACATCTTGGCCTGGGCCTGCAGATATATAGCTCACGATACAACGGTACAGGCAATAAAATATCCACAAGGTCTTTATACAATTTCTACGTGACACCTCAGTCAAGTATTCAAATGAAAAACGCGCTGACAAGAAATGGAATGATGAAACAACTTCTTTAAGATAGCCCCTTATGGGTCCTTGCACACTTTGTGACGAAACTATGAAACCCGATAAGACTCTACACAGCCTCAGTTGTATGACTGTCCTCAGAAAAGGGTCATCTGTATCACGAAGGAAAAGAAAACGATTGACGAGTTGACGTATGTACATATGCGTTAAACCAAGCCCCCCATCTCGTACTTTCCTGAAAAGATTCGTGCGACTTGATTTTTCCCACACAGAGCTCCAAATGAAGACCGCAAATACTCTGTGTATTTTTTGAACGTTTATTCTACTGCAATGTAACACTTGCATTACGTACCATAGCTTGCTTACTAGAAACAAGTTGCACGTTGTGGCCCGCGCGAATATTGACATACCCCAACCCTTCCATTGTCTGTCTTATCTCGTAATACCTCTGTTTCTTTTTTCCAATATGACTCGCTGTCACTGTAGTTCTCCAGCGGCACTCCTAAATACTTTGCTGGCATTTCTTGCCACTGAATGTTCATAAAATACCTTGGTGTGACGTCCCATCCCCATGCCAGAAACCAAGACATTTATCCCAATTTACGGCGCTACCACTTACTTGGCAAAAACTTTGACGGCATTGACGGCATGCATTATACTGTCATAGCTGGTACAGAAAACTGCGATGTCATCTGCGTAAGCAAGAAGGCTAACTTCAGCCTTATGTAAATTAAATCCGCGTATCGAGGTGTTCTTAATTACGCTTAACAGAATGGTTCAATAAAAATGGCGAATAGTAGGGGCGACAGTGGGCATCCCTGTCTACTGATCGAAGCACCGGTATACGCTCACCCACTGATTTATTTATAACCAGTCGTGTTGTGCATCCTGTGTAAGCCATTCGCACTCCGTCGCATATCAAACTACCAACGTTCACATACTCAAGTATTGAAAGAAGCAGGTCATGTGGCACACGGTCAAATGCTTTCTCAAGGTCAATTTGCAACATGGCAACATTGAGATTCATCGCGGTCACAGCATTCAAGAATTGATCGTGCTTTGTGTATGTCAGTCATTATTTTCCTTCCCTTTATCCAGCAAGTTTGGTGGGGGCCAACCAGTTTTTTCATAGCTGTCTGTAATCTCTTTTGCCAATACTTTCATTAATATCTTATAGTCACATTAGTTAAGCTAATGGTCTATATGCCGTGACACTTCGTAATTTCATCGGATCTTCTGTTTTTGGTATTAAAACCCGTGTGAGCTGACAAAAAAGATGGGGTAACGTTAATTATTCAAAAGCCGCATAAATACCTCCGCCAAAAAAGGCGCGATCACGTCTTTGAATGCCTTGTACACTGCAGCACTTAAGCCATCCGGTCCCGGAGACTTGCCATTATTTAAACTATCAATCGCCTTTCTAATTCTCCCTCTGTAATAGGCATTTCTAAAATTTCCTTTCTTTCATCTTTCCAGTCTTGGCATCAATGAAATGTACTCACTCTATAACCGGTCAGCTTCTACGTTACATAACGAAAATAAATCTTTGTAATATTCGAAAAAGATGCCGCCACTGAACCCCCGACGCCGACGGTCAACCGATCGGGTAGCTTGGACCAGTGCCAGCTGGGTCAGATTAATATAGGTCAGTGAGCGGGCGAGTGCTTGCTTGCAAAAACCCGCTTCCCTGTTGGCAGCAGGGACGACGCTGTATTCTTCGGTCGCGCAAACCAGTTTGATCGATTATTCAAGAACAATGTAGAGCTATCGCGCGGTGCCGCCCTTTCAAGACGATTCCTATCGTGTATCTTTGTCGACTGTAAAAACATACGGCATTCCGTTAAGCATTATGCACAACCCATTACATTTCGGTATTCATTAAAAACAACTTTTATTATATTATTGCCTGGCACTTTATACAGCCGCTTGTACAAAATTTGTACCAAAAATGTAGCACCAGTGAGCTCGCCTATATTACCGTAAAATAGCACGACAATTATCTGCATACGTGCCAATAAAGCACTCATAATTTCTTAATAGACATAGCGCTTGAACTTGAATCGCTTCTTTTTATTTCTTCAATTTATCATGCACTCCTGATTGCAAAGTTCTGGTCTCCTCTTATTGCTTAGTTTGTTGCTAACTTGAAACTAACTTTTTCAGGAAGGGACACGAAAAGGATGCATTTCGCGACGATCGGCTCATTACTGGACGAGGAAATCAAGGTTAAAGTTCTATTTTTGGGTTTCCCGCCGATGTTTAAGCCCTTACACGTTGATGTGTCGTCGCGAATTTCAAAGCGCTGTTCGTATTTTTGCCACGTTGCCTTAATATATTCCTAAACTTCCACGTTGGGCTCTGGCCACCATAGAGCACATTGCGGTTCATATTTAGCGACGAAGAGTTATATAAGCCCTAGCATACGCCCTTAAAACCTACAACGTCACAGCGATTTGTTCAGGGCGGCATCGCTACTTGCATATTTTTTTCCTGGCTGTGCAAGCGTGTTCTGGAGGTTAGAGTGGCGCTTTTGGTCTTGTGGAAGGGTTCTTTTTAAATGCGACGATCAGATGCCAGCGGCATCCTCTCCTGGTACGTGACCAACATAACTATCCTGGATTTTGTGGCGAAAACAGCTTTTCTCTGCCCAAGCAGGTGGATGAAGACGCATATTGATTCGACAATGGCTACTGTACCTGCATATTAATGTTGAATCCTCGATATTCACGCAATTTCACACTGGGTACACCACGTAACTATTTTTAATTTTTTTTTTGTGACGACGCCACTGTGTAATAAAATAAACGTGACTTTTTGGACAGCTGAGAAGTAGAATATGGTGAAATAGCTATCATATAGAGTTGTGCACCTGTGGGACTTCGTACATTCTAAGAATGTTTTACGTAATCGTGTCGAAGCAAATTTCTGAGATATTGAGGGTGTCTTGCAATGTAAAGGGCATTCGGTCTTAGAAGGACATTTGAGGTTACCCATGCCTGAGCCGTTGATTGTGTGCGCCAGGAGAAGTGCCCATTCTTAGCCGACCTCTAAAACGAGCGTGCCAGTGTCACACAAGTGGTGCAAAGTGCTTAACTGCATTTGAACGTGTGTGCAGTGTACTTAATCATCTGTCTGCATAAACAACACTCTCATCGCCAAAGTATTCTTGACAGGCGTCACAAATCACCTTCGTCCTGACTTGCATTTTGAGTGAGCATGCGAACTCAATTGTGCTGCTGCATAACTATGAAAATACGCAGAAAAAGATAAAGGCTGCGTTCCGTGTGGCGAAAAAACATACATTGGATGGGATTATGTAGTATAGGATGAAAAATAAAGACCCAATTCTAGGCATCACATTGAGATGGGATGAAGAACCCCAAGTGGTCAAGATTAATCCATAGTCCCACAACAGCAGTGTATGCGTCATGAGCATATCGTGATTTTGAGAAGTGAAACGGCGGAATTGATTTTGTTTTCATTAAGATGTGTGACATTTCATCAACTGCTTCAATACGTGGTTTAAACACGTGTGTTTAAACCAAACACGCGGTTAGGCATAGTTGTTCATATAAACTGTATAGTCGGTTATAACCTAACAATAGATAGAAGCTCCAACCGCGAATCCACGGCGCGCTTGTCAGTGACCTATATCGAGACGTGCAAGCTTACGATACGTAAGTGCTTTTACCTTGATAATGTAATTACCACGCATAACCAGAACTAAAGGTTCGTCGGTCCTACCTAAGTATGAGCTTTGGCTAAGAAGTGAAGTTAGAATCTCTGATGAAATTTGCTAAGACATTTAAGTTTTCGTCTTGAAACCAGCGACACCAGCATGTGTCGGAACACACAAAAAAGTGCTTGATGTCAGATACGAGCGCATGTGATTATAGTAGTTACCTCTGCATCTAGTTTATAAGTGTCTCTCGCGCTTGCGTGTACAGGTTCAATAAACATTCCTTTGTGACAGAGAGCTTCGCTGTAGAAAAGGGGCGAGAGACAGGAATGCCCAGCCACTCCTGTTCAATATGGTATTGTCGCTGGATCCCCTCATCAGAAAAGTCGCAATGTGCCCTGATAGTAGATAATTTCCCAAGCCAGGCACCGAGGAAATGAAGGTTACCGCCTACGCCGATGATATTTCGATATTTCTAAGAAACAAAACTAGTCAAGCTATATTTTCGGAGCTCTTTGAGCAGTGCTCCGCTCTGTCTGGCGCGTACTTGAATACCTACAAAAGCAAGCACGCGTTATTCGAACGTGTTGATCCTAAGGGTGTATGGCACCTTGTTTGGCACACCTTTGGAGTTAGAGCTACACCACTATTGCAAAGGAATAACGGCGTGTTTGCCCAATTGGTACTCTTGGTGACAATGTACGTGATCTGGAGACGTCGGCGCCAGGCAGAAGCTCGTCGACAACTACAGCGTGCAGCGTTGCCGGCATTACATCAAATTTATCTAATTTTTTCCGGATACCCAGTTGACGAGCTGGAAGCGAGTGGTGTTGATGCCTTCTTAAGGCGCTGGCACACTCGGTTTTTCGTATTACGTGGGGCAAGACTGGAATTTCCATCAGCGTCATACAGAGTTCAGAAAAAAAAAAGTTACCCGACTTCCCATGCTACTCGCCTGCCCCCCCCCCCCCTCCTTTTTCTGTTTTTCTTCCGCCCTCCTTGAGAAGTATGATACTTTCTGTTAACATGTTTCTTGTTGTATAGTTGCTTGTTAGCGTGGAGAGTGTGTTACTGCATCCTGCATAGAACTGCGTCTAGCGTTTGTATAAGTTATACTGACGCAATTTATAAGTATTTGGTTTATAAGCACCGCTATCGTTTGCGTATACTGGCCCAATAAACGTTCCTTTGGGGATGGAACGTTTTGGAAGTTTTTTCTGGTCGGAGCAGTGATGGCACTGGGCATAGGTTGTATTTATTCATAGGTTTTAAGCGACTATCAGCTGTTCAGAGTGGAAAGCGCAGTTTGGCTCGGTGATCTTTTTCTGCTATGTGCCATAACCTGCCAAGCGACAAATCAGCCCGAATGCTTCTCGTAGTATATTTCACACTGAAGTCTTCGGGCAAGCTGAAACACCCCGTTATTTAGTACGTTCCCATGAGTTTCGTGAAGGCCCGAAAAATTAGTTATATGTTTAGTGGTTATGTAAATTAGATCGATCGCTTGCCCATTGAATACATTAAGCAATCGTTGTGTTTTGCTTAAACGTCAACCTGTTTAGAAAAAAGAAATAGAGAAGCGATCGACCGAACAAACTTATTGTATCAAATTGTTAGTAAATTTTAACTTTTTGCTTATAAACCCTACGCACAGCGTCCAAATGTGTAAGCTGATGTCTCACAAAGCCATTTCTCCATTATAATATATAGTTTTTGTGTATTCTGATAAAAGAAGCTTAAAATAGAAATTTGAACTCCGCACTTTAGGCCACCTGCAATATCGTAACCATGGCATCCACAAGTGTTTTGTGCGCATTGATAAGCTTTGAATCAAATTGCATTTGTGTGGCCCTGCAAAAATGGTAGCCCTTATTTTCTTTATGTCAGCTGCATTTTCGAAAATTCAAGTAATCTTTCTGTGTCGTTTGCGCTGCCGTTGAACTTATGCGCTTAGATTTGAATTGAGACCTTCAATATACGAGTCATGCTTGGAAACCGTACATGAAATAAACATGCAATTTATGAATGATCGATAGGTAGAGCTATCGGTATAGTTTTTGCTCAGCTTGTGAAATTTTACATTGTGCTTGATATTGCTGAAGTCGCTCTCATTAATTCCCACCGAACAGCAAGTTCACGTAAAATTGCGCATGAAAAAGTTAAATTGTAAAGTAAGAAGAAAAGCTTGCGTCGGCCGGGAATCGAACCCGGGCCACCCGCGTGGCAGGCGAGTATTCTACCACTGAACCACCGACGCCGACGTACAGAGTAATGGATAGCCTCGATCACTGCCAATTGGCCGGATAAATGTGGGTCACTAAACCGGCAAACGCTTGTTCGCGAAAGGACTGGCCGGGAGCGACTCTGGGCTCCCAACTAATGCCGCGAGACAAGCGGCTTAAGGTGGCGGTTCCACTACCACCATCTTGCGAACAGTTCGAAAAACGACAACAGACGACGCCACTCATCCACGTTTGCAAAAGCGAGAAAATTGCGCGCGCAAGTATGGTCAGCGTCGCCTCGCGCGTGTTTTATATGTTATATGTCGCGCTAGGTGACGGAAATCGGCCGACAAAAAGCAAGGAGCACAAACGCGGACGGCGTCTTTCACCTACAATCGGGGCCAACTGTTGGCGTCGTTTCAACGACATGACGATAAGTTCCCCAGTGACAGCTGGCAGACTGAAACCGGCGTCGTTTCGCTCAAGTGTTTTCGCAAATACACAAACGATCTTGTCTCTCTCACTTACGTCCATGGATTAACGATTGAACATAGCATGAACCAAACGCTTCGAAGCGAATGAATGCACTGGCACGGCCGCTGGATAAAAACAAGGTCGTGGCACTGGCACTGGCATCGCCGCTAACCTTCTTTTTGATGTTGCGACTATAGTTTTCTAGTTCCCTATCCGCCTCGTGCATCGGTATGGTGGCGCCACCGCTCGGCTCCCCTGGTGACTAGCGAGGAGAAAGGAAGATGTGCCCTCTCCCAACGCCCCATAGGATCCCATGCATTTTGATGGAAGTTTGCAATTCCGTTGCGCAGAAACAAACTAGCGCCATCTGTTGACAACACACCACACCGACGATGGAACACCTCTTCTTGCTTCCACCGCTCTGCAATGTCGTTAGTTAACCTCTCTCTCTGCTTTTTTATATTGTTTTTTCGTTAGCGTAGCAGCGCGCAGGGCTGTTCGCGGAGCGCTCAGAGGCTCAGACGAGCCGACGAGCTGCGAGCGCAGCGTTGCGCTGGTGGGACCCTTGCTGTGGTCGTGCATTGTCAATAGGTTTGGGCGTTTTTGCGGTTGTGTTTCAGTGCTCTCTAAATGTAGGACCGCGAGCCTTAATTCGTTTATTTTCGCGGTTAAACGCCGTTGCTTCTTCCGCCGCACGACGGAAATATCGTTGGCAGATAAGAAGGGTGCATCGCAGCGGAGCTCTTTTTGTTTCCCACGAAGTGCGCGCTGCATATGCGAGTCTCGCCCCGCACAGGCTGCCAAAGCTGCCTCTCCGGCCTAAAAGAAAGGAATACATTTGATCACATTACGAAATACATCGTATAAAAATAATCTACCAGAGAGCAACAAAGAGAACGGCCGCTTACCTTGTTCGTTGCACAGCCCTGATCCACTGTCCTCTTCTGTCATTTTCGTACTTCCTCCAGGGGAATCGGTAGAATATCACCTTTGGCAGCTTTCCTGCGGTGTTTTTATAGCTGTTGTGGCACTCTCCAACACAACAATACACAGAAGTGGCCTTTTATTGCGATAGCAATTATATGGACAGTCTCGGCTGGATTTTGCCGTCGCCGTCATGCACCGTATATGTATATGTATGTATATATATATAAAAGCCCCAAAGAAAAATAATTCAGAAAGATGCTTCCGAAGCGCGGAATCGAACCAGGGACCTCTTGTTCCGCAGCGAGTGGCGCTATCCACTACGCCACGAAACGCAGATCCTCCACGTAGCAAACGGCGAGCGTTATATACATACCCTTTACCGCTGGACGGACTCACAGACGGCAGGCGATAATAAAGCTTTCTTCATTACTAGCGAGATGGCGCTAGCAGCGCGACGGGCGCATTTAAAAGTCGTCGTCGAGCTCGCTCGCTTCTTATATTTGCGCAGCGAGACATTGCCCTTCCGTTGTCTGCTCGCGCGGTTTTCTCGCGGTGAAGGGAAGAGGAATGTTTCACGCTTTCACCGTGATGTCCGCGCTCATGTTACCGAGCGTACGAAAGTCACTCGAGCTGAAGGGACGCCGCTAAACGAACAAACAGAAGATGAGCGCGAACTATCAAGTGTCACAGCTCGACACTTGAAGCACGCTAGTCTCCTTCGCTGCTTCGGCCGCCTTTGCAACAGGAACGCTGTTCAAACTGAGAGTATCCATTGGCGAGCCTCACTTCGTATAGCATTAATTTCTTGCTATCGCATTCATTGCTTCGCCCTTGCGGCGAAACTGTGACTTTTTTCGACCGTTTATCACTGCGGTCCGCCATGGTGATTAACCTAGTTTGCAGTGGTGAACCGGTCAACCGTAAGCCGGCGCCACCGGCACATCTGTGTTTTGCCACTTTTGCCGTAGATGGCGCCACCTGTCCGTTTCAAAGCAGCAGCGCACGAGGCGGATAGTGGCGTTACAGATACGAAATTGTAAACAATACGTTATCTAGGTTACCGAAAAGGTAACACGTTACCGGTAACGGCGTTACTGCCAACACTGAAGTACGGTTAGTGACGCCTCGCGCGTCTCCTGCGTGCCGCGCGAGGCAGCGGGAATCGACCGATGAAAATCAAGGAGCGTAAACGCGGACGGCGTCTTTCACCCACAATCGGCCGAGGGTTGGCGTCGTTTGAAGGACGCGACCAAAGACAATTGACAGTTGGCGGACTTTTTTTTTTGTTTTGAAAGATAGCCTTGCCAGGCATTCGAAAACTTGTTACGGGCACCAGTAATTCGCGAAAAAAACGAAACAACACTTCCCTAAACAGCCGAATGTGGCAAAACAGTCAGCGAGGGCATGCACTTCTACCCCATTTGAGTCTAGTAGTCTGAAGGACTCTCCGCTTTTGCTGGACCGTTTACGTACATACTTCCAAAACTCAGCCGGCCTGTCAGAGGCGCTTTTTTTCTAAGAATTCAATGTACGAACTATGATCCCGTTTATATAGGCGTTTAGAGAGAGTTCGAAAAAAGCTGAACTCTTCCTTCCACTCGCTGGATGGAGAACATTTAGATTTCCTGTGTGCGTGATCTTTATGCTTCAGTGCACTGATAAGTTCAGATGAAAACCAGTGGGGATATTTACGTTGTTTAGGTGTATACTGGGGAATAAAATTAAGCACGCTGCTCAGTACAAGCTTCGTAAACCGATCAACCTGGTCATCAACATTAGGTTTGTCAGTAACCTGTGACCACTCAACGGTGGACAAGTGATGATAGAGGCCCGTGTAATCACCTCGCTTGAACGCAAATCTTGGAGATTTGTTTACGTAACTGCCGTAGCTCGTTGTTTCGGCTGATGCAGATAATCTTACGTTAAGTGGTGGGTGGAATTTGTCCGGACGTACAAGAGAGATGTTGGAGCGGGAAACTTCAAGGGGTTGATCGTTTGACACACACAGGTCTAAGACGTTGCCACTGGAATTGACGACTGAATTATGTTGTACTAGGGAATTAAACGCCAGAAAGTCCAAGAGCAGGCTGCACTTTTTCTCTGTGAAATGATTGTAATGAGAAAAGGTAAGCGTGCTCCATTCAATTCCAGGTGCATTGAAATCCCCAAGAACAATAATTCTGTGCCCACTATGAGAAGATATCACAAGTTCAATAGAAGACATGACATCGTGAAACGAGGCAGGGGAAATGCTGGGCGGTAAATAGAAGCATCCAATCAACAATTTTTCACGGCGCTCAAGGTTGATTTCTAGCCAGATCGATTCTTCGATAGTTTCTAGGTCTTTCCGTCTAACGGATTTGAGTGAACTGTCTATGGCAATCAGCACGCCACCGCCTTTCTGTTTGGTCTCACTGAAATCTCGGTCACGGCGGAAGGTGGTGTATGTCGGGGGAAAAAAGTCCGATGAGGGAATTTCAGTGCCGAGCCAGGTTTCAGAAATAGCGATAATAGGAAAAGAAGACGAAAGAACATTAGAGAAAAACTCCAGTGTCTTGGTACGCAGACCCCGAGCATTTTGGTAGAATATGTCTACGTTACACGGCACTTTCGATTCCAGGCACTAGCTCAGAGGGATGAAGCATGTCATTGCGCAGCTCCCCACGAAATGGCTTGAACAGGCATCCGAGGGGCCACATCGAAGGGTCATTCAGGCGTTGTAGCGTTTCCTCGTCAACTTCGATATAGAATGAAGAATATGACTGGAATCTTGTTTGAAGTCGCCGGCAGGAAATGGGAGACATATCGAATGAAGCAATATGTTTTTTGATGTCAGCAGCAGTGGTGTCCGGGCTCAGCTTCGTAACAAAAATGGCCTTTGGCCGTTGTGGCCGTTGTGGCCGCTGAGCTACAGATATAGTGGATGTCTTCAATGCTCCAACGAGGCGGGTTTCTTCTTTCTTACACCCTCAGTTACCGCTGCAGAAGAGGCTGTCGCAGGCATCACACTGACACGCTCGGACGTGTCTACGTCACATGGCGGCGAATTCGAAGATGAAAGAATTTTGGACAGAGGTTGTTCAGAGTACGCAGGTTGCTTGGAGGTCACAGATCGGCCAACGGTCACCTGCTCTGGAGGGATCACAGGTGCCTTCACTGACACGGCGGCCGTGCGGCGCGTCAGCTCCTCACACAGGAAGCGGACCTCTGCACGAAGGGAGGCGACCACACGGGCTTGTTGTTCAACACCGCGGGAATGATCCTTACGGAGGCGCTCGTTTTCTTCGCGTAGTTGGGATACCTCGTCGCTGAGGAACGAGATTCCCTCCAACGCGTCGAGGAGGAGGCGGCGCAGCCCGGCGAGGTCACCACCCGGAGGGGCACACGTGGAGAGGGAACCGGTTTGAGAGCTGCAGTGCTCATCGCTGCACGCCGCCGAGTTGTCTTCGTTAGGCTTACCAGAAGAACTGCTCAGATCACATAAATTGCAGCAAAATGAGCGCGATCCAGACTTCAGAAGTTGCAGCTCTTCATCAGGCCAGGTTACACACTTCGCATGAACACGTTTAGAACAACTTTCACAGCGGAAAAACTGCTGCTTACCGAAAAACGGGCAGGAGCATAGCAAGCATGCATCCCGACTAATAAATAATAATAATAATAATAATAATAATAATAATAATAATAATAATAATAATAATAATAATAATAATAATAATAGTCGAGCGGTCGCCAAACGTAGCCGGAAATGTACAACAGAGCTGAAAACTTGCGCGCCTCGTATCCCTGCTGCACAAAAGGAATCGTCTCAGGCGTTAGAATAGAAACGGCCGATTCTTCTTTTTCAACAATCTGCCAAATCCCATTTTCAACGACAAAGGATGCTCTTGTTTCTCCGGGGTTGCTGGCTATCGTTGGGCTTTCCGAACGAGCGGCCGTCGGCTAAGTGACCTACATACTGAACCAGATATTGAGAAAAGAGCCTTTGACAATGCGGATGTACAAGTGAGATCTGTACGGGAATATTTCTGCGAATCAGTGTGCCGCTTTCTTGAAGTGCTGAAAGGGCAGGAGGATGTACCAGAGTGGATTTCACGAGTGGAACTATTGTTGCGCATGCCAAAGTTTTGATTGTAGTCAGCTCAGTGCTGACGGTTCATAGTTGCACCTTGGAATTGTATAGCTCTACCCTTGTTTTTTTTTTTTTTTGGTGAGTATGTAAATAGTCTTGATTTGCAAGGCAATAAAGAAAAAAAAAGTGAGCGTCGGTGGTTCAGTGGTAGAATACTCGCCTGCCACGCGGGTGGCCCGGGTTCGATTCCCGGCCGACGCAAGATTTTTTTTTTTTTTGTGCCATTGCTTTTACCCGAGGCTGTTCGATCTCACTCGACATTTTTTTCTCAGGCCTGAGAAATTATCTCTTTACCAGCTCGACGTAAGATCCGTTCGAATCACCTGCACCAGATGACCAGACTGAACTGCTTCACAGCGGCGGACAAGAAATCCAGAAATCATGCAGCAGCCAATGGTGCAAGCACAACACGACACTAGAATGAATAAATCTCGAGGTGCAGGCACGGTGCAGGCCTTGCTTTCTCCGCATGATGTACGCGTCCACGCCTGTTTGAGAGTTGTCGAACCGCACGCACTGATGGTTTCTGAGGTGCAAACACCGTCCCACGTTGCACAGAAACCTCAGATGCGCGAACGTAAGGCTGAAATGGCACCCACTCCTGAATTCTACCTGTTCTCTTGCAATGCAAGTTCGAATCTTTATAAAACTAACGAATAAGTGCTATACTTCGTGATGCCTTTAAAGCGAGGAAGTCACTGAAACGTGAATAACTAACTAGTTCTTGCATTATGCTAACTTTATGACGTCATTGGAAGTGGTGACGCCCTCATAACATGGTATTGTGATGATGGCCTTTGCCACATGCGCCTACCTCACCAGGTGGAAGAGAACACCTTTAAGACCACGTGCATGCAGGTAAGTTCGTTTCCTTGGGGAATTTACTTCGTGGAAGCCAGCGCGTTGCAACGCTTGGCTGGATTTCATAGCGCTGACGGAATGTTGTCGCGTCGCCGTTGAGTCACATGTAGGCGCGGATGACTACTTTAACACGAATTCACGTTGACATTCCTCATTATAGATGGAATAGAAACATAAATGGAGATGGCCCACCAGTTATGTTAGATGCACTTTGAGATTAAGAATATGACATTCGGAGGGTGCCTAGTCTGCCTCGTACATTGACTCAGTTGGACATGTCCCATCATCGTTGATAGTACAGGGTTATGGCTATGCAGACTCCGCCACCACCGGTCTGCGCCTTCCAGAGGAGTGACGCCGTAGCCTTGGCAGACGTATTGGCGCCAGCGCGCGCGCAGCTATTCGCCTTCGCTGTGCACTCGCCGTCTGACACTGTGCTGGAGCCGCTTGATAGCGCCTCTGACTGGCGTTTGCAGGTGGGTAACGCCATGGAGAAGGAGAGTGCAAATGCTGCTCGACGGCGCAGAAGAGCCGAGAAGCTTATCTCATCGGATCCCGAAGTAGTTGCCTGGCAATTAGCGGTGCAGCGTACGAAGAATGAACAGAAGAAGGCTAATAATCCTAGACACTCTGGAAAGCTAAGAATAATAAGCTGAACCTTTGCTAACGCTACGAATATCCTGAGGTAGCCGAGCTAAGCCACTGCAAATTTTTTTTCTTGTACCCGAGTATAGAACCTTCTGTTCTAATGCACTCTATATCCCAGGAAAACAACCGTATACCAAAGGTTCACGCATGCTTCTGTGAAGCACGTCACCGCTTCATGTTCATTTTGGTATCCATTCCGAAGCTTGTCTTCTGTCAGAGTCGATCAGGGGGAGGGGGGGAAGCTGCAATGAAACTGCCCCCCCCCCCCGTCTTATGGGGAACCCTGCGCACGCCTAAGTTGGCTCTATTTCCGTTTCTTCATGTGCTTCTCATTAACAGCAACTCGAGCCACCTCGAATACCCTTGTTATTATCGCTAACCGAGAGCTTTCATGCGACACTGCGAGAGCACGGGCAAAGCACGTTTCAAGAAAGCAGCGTGTTAACATTTTCCGCTAACAAAGATTCAATGATGATTTGTACGTGTGGTGTACGCTATGAGGGTTTGTTGCTCTGTATGCATGTTGTTATACGGTGAATGATTTGATTCTTATTTCCTGCCGTCTTTCAATGGGGAGGGGGGTGGGGAGGGCTCGAACAGCGATAGCAATGAGCGCACAATTTTGTTTGAGCGCACATGTTTTATTCGCTACAGAAGATGCGCGCTTTCCTGCGTGCAAGTCTTCAGAACGACCTTGATGCAAACAATGCAACATCTGGCCGTTGGACTGCGAGACGCGCTATCTGCTGAATAGAAAAGAACCCACTTTACGTCGGCGTCGGTGGTTCAGTGGTAGAATACTCGCCTGCCACGCGGGTGGCCCGGGTTCGATTCCCGGCCGACGCAAGCTTTTTTTTTTATTTACTCAACACATTCTTCCTTGAAGCTGACTGTCTGATCACCCTTGATTTTTTTTCCGTCTCGTGAAATTGTCTATCTCATTACATTCGCGGAATTAAGGTCCCCTATATCTGGTATTTTCATTTTTCCGGTGAGATGTGCAGGAAGCAGGTGATTCGCGTTAGTTTGGGCATTGACATCGAACAAAACAAAAAAAAAGCAAAGAAGAGCGTGTCATCGTAATTGTCGAACTGAAATCGCCGATAACATGTAAGCTTTCCGAAAGTTTTCTAACGACCCTGTTTTCTTCTTGTTTCTCTGGGGTTTTCCTGTACGAGAAAAACACCTAGAAACACTGAAGAATATTAAGCAAACATTCTCCCTTCAATCGTACAGGCATTCCTCTCAATCAACACCCGCAGTGTCATTTTAGGAAGATATTTACGTTCTTAAAGCACCATTTACTCTCTATATAACGTACTTTTCGCATCTGGACGAGCCAGGTATAGACGCCCACACGGGCGCAGCACTCATTTCATGAAAAAACGAACAGGCGCACAGTTAAGGTACGCAGTAGAGTCGTAGGTAGGCAACCAAATGTCGACCCGTTCTATTTTTACGCGTTCCTTCTGCAATTCTTGCTTATTTAGCACTGCCCTCCCAAACTGAAAGAAGGAACCACTCAGATCCATGCACACAAAGATTTGCTGGCACATGCTTTCCGTCTTTTGCGTCCTTTTATGGTTTACCAAATAGTGCTCAATGCAAAGGTGGCCCTTTAACCATTCAGCCTGGCTAGATATTTTTCGTACTTACTGACTTATCTTACTCTCATTCTCTTCTTACTGACAAGATATTTTTTTACTTCTATTTTTCTTAACCTACGTGGTCATTACCTTGCATTTTAAAACATGACGGAAAGGGTCCGACTGAGTGAATGCATGAGGCAGACTTGGCGACCCCCTTACATGATAAGGTAGTCTATAACCGTAAATATATACGTTATAACCGAGCGGTGTAGACAGTGCGTCACGTTGCGTCATGTGTGGACGAAGAGTGAAGTGCATCATCGTGACCATCATCATAACAGTATTCTGTTAGCACTGCAGGACAAATGACTGACACATCGATATTAATTTTCTGTGCTTTGCGAGGGCATGTAGATATGATTTGTATACCTTGATATTTATCTCACGACATGTACAGTCGCAAGCACGCTCAGTGCGAACACCAGAGGGCGTGCCACACGCTACTATCGGGACTCTTTGACAGGCAGTATAGCGAAAAACCAGAGAAAAGGTAAAAGAGGGAGAAGGCGCGTGTTGCAATTAGTTACATAAACATGCAGGGTGGCAGAAAAAAGGCAAAATGGTTAGAGATTGAGGAGCAGTTAAGCAAGGAACAGATAGGTGTTTATGCGGTTACAGAAACACACCTTAGAGACTTGGAAGAGCCACACATATTGACAATTATATTTGGGAAGGGTGTAACAGGATCACATCAGAAAGGAGAGGTGGGGGTGTTGGAATGCTAATTCATAGCAGAACAAAACTGGATAGAGTGAAACAAACGTGTTCAGAGCACATGTGGGTTTCGGGCACAGTAGGTGGAAAGAAAAACGTGGCTAGGTGTAGCTTACTTGTGGATGGGGAATAACTGCAGAGAAAAGAATCTGGAGATAGTGAAATGCATAAGCACCGATATTAAAGAATTTGGTCATGATGCCGAATATTCCTTCTAGGGGACATGAACGCTCACATTCATGACCTTGACGGATATTCAGACACCAATGGCAAGTAATTGCTAGATCTCTGCGAGCAACATAGTCTTGAGATAGTTAACGTGGGGCCTAAGTGTGAGGGGCAGATCACGTGGGAAGTCGGAAACCGGCAATCAAGCATTGATAATTGTCTCATGACAGAAGGAATATATGACAAACTTAGAGAGATGAGAATAGACGAGGAAGGCATTAACAGCTTAGGTAGTGATCATAAACGCATAATATTACAAATGGGATATAAAACTGAAAATAAGAACATAGAATCAAAGTTTGGCAGCTTGTATCTAAATGACAACAAATAACAAATATAGCCGCAAGAGTCGAGGAAAAGTAGACGAATTACCAGGCAAAGACTCGAAGTATAGTGAGCTGCTACATGTAATCACGAAAGAAATGGAAAAGAGAAGAAAACTATTTGTTGGAAACGGAAAGAGAAAGCCAAAAGTTGGTGGAACAAAGAAATCCAGGAGGCGATCGAGAAGCGACGTGAGGCATCACGGGAGCACAGACAAGCAAAAAGGAGAAGCGGCCACAGGACGAAGTCAACCAAATATGGGAATATATTAGAGCAAAAATCCATTGTGCAGAAATTAGTCGAGGCAAAAATTAAAGGTGAAAGTGAACGCTGGATGACAGAGATTCGCGAAAAGAAGAAGGCCGCGCCTAGGATAATTTGGAGCCACCTAAAGCGCTGGGTAGAAGTCTGTCACAATGCAACAACATATGGTACATGAAGGAGGAAATCAATTGGAAGGGTATGAAGCGCTAGGTTACATCCGAAAGATAACAGCCGATTCGTTTAAAAGGTCGCCCCGGGGATTCCCCCGGTGAGTAAAAGTACGCAAAGGAGTGCAACGACGAAGATGTAGTACTAGAGAATTTCAATTGGAAGAAGGCCGAAGGAAAAATTCCTAAGCGCACTACTCCGGCTTAGATGGGGTTCCCGTCAGCCTCATTAACGAACTCGGACATAACACTAAAGAAGCACTTCTGAAAGCCGTAGAAAAGTGCTTACAGGAGAGGGAAATACCAGACAGTTGGCGAAAAAGTAGAATGAACTTAATCTATAAAGGCAGGGGAGAAAAGGATAACATTCGCTCGTATAGACCGCTAACCATTACATCGGTGCTATACAGGTTGGCGATGCAGGCAGTAAAATTAAAAATAGAAGCGTGGGTAGAACAAAATGATATTTTGGGAGAACTTCAGAATGGATTTCGAATTCGACAGGCGGTTAGACGATAATCTGTTTGTTCTTACCCAGTGTATAGAAATATCGAAAATAGAAAACAGGCCCTTATACGTACCTTATCTAGATATTACGGGACGTATGACAACGTTAATCAGGAAATTTTGTGGGATATATTGAAAGAAGTGGGCATAGGTGACGACTGTATACAGCTTTTGAGGGAAATATACCGAGATAATACAGTTTGTATAGAATGGGAAGGAATAAGTAGCAAGGACAGCGTTGAATTAGCAAGGGGCTGAGACAGGGATGTCCTTTGTCCCCGCTGTTATTCATGCTGTACATGGTGAGGATGGAAAAAGCGCTAGAAGGTAGCAACATTGGATTTAATTTGTCACACAAGCAGGTCGGCACGATGGTTGAGCAGAAGCTTCCAGGTCTATTTTATGCTGATGATATTGTCTTATTTGCGGACAGTCAAGAGGATATACAGCGACTGGCAGATATATGCGGAAGGGAATGTGAGGCTCTAGGACTAGGATTTAGTGCAACAAAATGTGGATTGATGGTATTCAATGATCACGAAGACCATGTGGTCTTTATACGGGGCCAAAAAATACCGAGGGTAAGCGAGTACAAGTACCTCGGAGTATGGGTAAATGAGGGGGATAGATATATGGAGGTACGAGAGAGAGCATCGGTAGCAAAGGGAAAGAGGAATGCTGCAATTATGAAGCGCAGAGGTTTATGGGGATACAATAGGTACGAGGTGCTTCGAGGGCTGTGGAAGGGGTGTGATGGTCCCGGGGCTTACATTTGGGAACTCAGTAGTGTGCATGAAGTCAGAGGTACAATCAGGAATGGATGTAAATCAAAGGGCGGTGGGCCGCCTCGCGTTGGGCGCTCACGGGAAGACGACAAATGAGGCTGTAAAGGGTGATATGGATGGACAGGCTTTGAAGTGAGGGAAGCTCAGAGCAAAATGAGATTCGAAGAGAGGCTAAGGAAAATGAAGAACAGTAGATGGGCAGAGAAGGTTTTTCAGGTATTTGTATAGAAAAAGTGTTGACACGCAGTGGAGAAAAAGAACTAGGAGGCTCACTAGTAAATATACGGCTAGCAGTGCGGGCGATATGACAAAAAAGGAGCATTAAGCGGAAGGTCAGAGAGGCGGAGAGGACTTATTCGATGGCAGCGATGGAAAAGAAGCCGGCTCTGAGTAACTACCGAAAGGGAAAAAAGGAAATAAGGAGGGAAAGGTTTTTATGATAATTCAAGGGGAAGCGCTTTACTGTTTGAAGCAAGGTCGGGCTGCCTTAGAACGCGTAGTTATAAAGCGAGATTCAGTAACGGAGAAGAACAATGTACATGCTGCGGGGGAACTAAGGAAAACGATGGAACTGTACTGATTGAATGTGGCGATATTCACCCAGGTATACGTGTGGGCACGAGTCTACATGAAGCCTTGGGTTTTAGGGACAACAATGGAAAGCTGCCACACGTCTGCGATAGAAATAAGTAAGAGACGGTTTAGAGTATTGTGGCAGAAAAGTAGAGATAAAGAACAAAATAAATAATGGGGGAAAAATAAGGTCATTCTGCCTTAAGAGGCAGAGAGATGGACAGATGAATTATATTGTTTTGGTATAATAACATAGATTAATCAATGTAGATAAGGTATTAGGTCAACATGAAACAAGGAAGTTTTTTTTTTTTTTTCTTCGAGCATGGTGGCAGACATGTCACCGCCCCGTTTTAAAGGGGACGCTCATAGCATCCATCCATCCCATCCGGAATTCCTGGACATGCTTCGGGTAAATGTGCAGCGCAGCACAGATGAAGAACAAGAAACGGACGGCAGGAGCGCTGGCCCTTGAAGAAGAAATGTTTTACCCGGAAATGTCAGTATACCAACCCTCCCAAATCGCCGTATTAGTTCAGTACATTTCTTCTTCAAGAGCCCAGCGCTCGTGTCGCCCGTCTTTTTACATCCATGGCATGACATGACATTCACATAGTGTTTTTTTTTTCCGACGCCATTTCGAGCGCGTCCGTGGTTCTGTGGTAGAACACCCGCTTGCCACGCAGGAGGCCTGGGTTCTATTTTCGTTCGAATGGAACGCTTATTATTATTATATTTATTTGCGTCTATCTCGAATTTTCACCCATCGACAATTCTGATTTGCTGCTCACAGCCCATGACGCCGAAGCCGACACCGAAATTTCTGCGAAACGAGGTCTTTAAACGCTATCGTGTTAACATCATGCAATCACACAAAAAGAGCAGGAAAGCGCAGATAAACACAAGAAAACAACACAACAGAACAGAAAATTCAGGGAAGACAAGGGAAACAGAGTTCGAATCAATGCTCCGCAGTTCGTACAGCTTTCACATGGGGCGGAACTGGCTTGGATGTTTTTTTTTCTTAGGCTGTAACGGAGTGTAGATCGCGCTGCTGCGCGTATGCGAAGAACGATGGTGCGAAGACAGAATGAACTGTGCCCTTTTGCATCGATCAAATACCGGGGGACTGCGATATAAATAGCAAAAAAAAAAATAATCTCGATACGTTGTTCATGCTAGAAAGTGCTTTCGCTATCCGTGCGGAGGCCAAGACTGCTGCTTCGAGGTAGGCTTTGTTGCTCCCGAGCTGTCGTCAACTGAGGAATACAGAGCGCTTTTCTCAACGTGCATAAGGGCGAGTCGTGCGTTGCGCGAGGAAGTCATGCTCAGTTCGACTTCCATAAACACTATATTTGCACAACAGTGCTTGGCTGGCTCTGCTCCCCACCGACGAACAGTGGTTCCATTTCCACCGTAGTACAATGACTTTGTCCTTCAAAGGTTCCTCTGTATTGATGACGGTTGTACCCCTACACCCCTCCCTCGTGGCTAACAGTTGCGCCCTAAGGGATGTTAGACTAACATGAACCTCTCTACACTTAATATCGAGCAAATCTAATGATTCTTCCAACGCACTTCATGTCTGAAAGGTGAGATTTTTGATGCAGAACGGTCCCAAAATCGCTTGAGTGCAATGTTCGGAAAGAGACAGTCGCCAGACTTTAGCAGTACGTTATCGCTGTGAAAAATCTTACCTCTTTGAATTTTATATCTGTGCAGGCAAAAGAGGCACACCATGAAAATGGGAATAGATATATCCTGCGTGAAGGCACTATTGTAAGCGTCGTTTACCCTGAGGAGCACGTCTCATGTGGCGATATTGCCTGCTGATCTGCTGAACGAAGAACTGGTAACGCAGTCCTGCACCTTCATTATGTTCCTCTTCATTTGTTCACATTGCAATATTTCAGAAGGTTTTGCTGGTCCACATTATAACCTGACTATTTTTGTGCTTCAACAAGTTGGGAGTCTAAATATAATACTCGAATTTCGGACTTCGATACTCGTTTGCACTGTTTTTGCTGGCCCACAGTGCCATTATAAATAAACCAACAAAGAGCCACGAAGATTTGCTTATAATGTGCCGTTTTATGCGTTGGTGAATTGTAATTCCATGTTTCACTTGGGGTCGCAATTCTCAAACTCTCTATTCGCACGCTGCGGTGCAATGATGTTCATACATTTGTAGCGGTCGTCGGCGTATCCTTTCAGGATCGAGCAACGTTTATTTAAAATTTACTGAGTTATACGACTACATATGCAGTGATAATTACACTGTATGGATGCAGACAGCCAACATTGCAATCACAATTGCGGTTGTCGCGACGCGACGTATGTATGGGGTCCTGTTTCCGAAGTGGTTTTGAGCACTAGCTTGGCTCTCTGCAAGCATTTTTGGGTGCAATGCATAATGTCGGGGTTGAAATCCTGCTTAAGCCAGGATTTTTAGGCTTTGCGTCCCCTGGATATTTCATCTACTGAAAACGCCGCCGATGCCGGCGCCGCACCTTTCGCGACACGGCCCCTTCACGCTAGCGCTTTAGGATTTCCAAAGTCGGGTTTTGATGTGGACCAGTCGGGATTGGTGTGGCGCATACCCGCATACCGCGGCCCCTGGTACGCGGGTATGAACCACACGGGACTATCGGAAAGCGTTTCATGACGCACGCGACAGGGAAGTCGGTTTATTAAGGTGAAAGGCTTTATTACCTCATCAAACGCGAAATTTTACCATCGGCGTCGGCATCCTGCGTCGTCGAGGACGAGTGATGCAAAAAAAATCATCACGTGATGACGCCACGACTTCAAAATCTGTCACGACATCATGACGTCACAGATTTTGGCGTGATTTCACATGATGCTGTCACCACATGTCATCGTAGCTGGGTCAAAATTGAGCAGATCAGGGAGGCAGTGTACCAACCAGGTGCCTTCGATCCTGCGGGGCAATGCAAGCCACGCTAGGTGCGCAAAGGTTTCGGAGGGTGGCGGGGCAGGATCAATACATCTACTGAGAAGAGAAGAAGGGGAAGATGGTATTCCGCTCCGAGTCGTCTTAAGTGAATGCATAAGGGACACTGTCAGTTTTTAATGTCATGACTGCGAATCGTGTTCGTCACGAACTTATGCCCTTCTATGTTAATTTGAAGGCAAGAAGATGGTTTGTAAGGGCTCGTTTTTTGTTTCTCAGACATAATATTAATGAATACTAACAGACAATAATGTCAAGGAAAGTATAGGAGATGTTATTTGTAATAATTGAGATCTAAATGTCAAGAAAGTAAAGTGGACGAAAAGCTAACTTGCCGCCGGCAGGGACCGAACCTGCGACCTTCGAACAACGCGTTCGATGCTCTACCGCTGAGCTGCGGCGGCGGTCATCTCCCCGTCCACTTTATAGGTTATATATGTGCATTTAACCTAGGAGGCTTAGTCAGCGCCGATCGCAGCCATGGCGGCGAGTGTGGAACACTCTTTCTGCCTTTCGGCGTCACGTAGCACGTGATCTTTTTACGATCTGGCAGCTGACCAATAAACCCTCGCATACTACCTGAAAGGCATCAAGTCTGCCAGAACGTTACCCTTGCTATGAATGAAGAAAAGAAGATGGTTTATTATTGCAATTACCATCTCTTATACTTTCCTTGGCATTATTGCCTGTTAGTTCTCACTAACTATGTTAATTTAGGTATTTACTAAGATAAGGAGACAACGACGAGAGCACCAAGATGCAGGCGGCTAGATAGATAGATAGATAGATAGATAGATAGATAGATAGATAGATAGATAGATAGATAGATAGATAGATAGATAGATAGATAGATAGATAGATCGAAACGGCCAAGTGCCTTTGTTCCCTAATAAATGCTTCGCATTTAATCAGGTATTGCATTCTTAATTATTTCTACTTTTTCTCGAAACGTGACTATCGGAAAAGGCATTGCTTCATGCATAACCACAAGAACCCATTTGTCACTCAACGCGAGCTTATTGCCTCGCACGCGTGCAGCGGTGCTATTTGAGCATTTCAGTTACGCTGCGATGCAGCCTAATAGAAACGCACTAAGCACGACAAACACGTGGCCCTCCGTCTATCACGCTTTCATACCGAATAAATTATTGCGACACTTGATGATAATCCTCCGTAGCCATATTATAACGCATAAATTAGCACTACTCAGACCGTCCCGCTCTATAGCGTGTTCAATGAGTTCATTTCATTTTATTTGTTTATTCTAAAAGCCCAAGATCAAGCGTGGTATTTGGGAGGGAGAGGGTGCATAACAAAGGTCAATGTGTTAAAAGAACAGAACTTTATAGGTAAGGTGTAATATGCGTTCAAAAATCGAACATGAGAGCTCAATTATTGAATCATTCAGCTGAGACAATGAATCTAGTAGAAGCGTCAAGGAAGATTGCACAATGCAACAACGCAAAGTCGACCGGAAGATCTATTAGAGTAACTACAACAGGACACACGATGGTTTTCAAAGGTATACTAGAGAATCAGACAAATCAGACAAAAGAATTAGAAAGATGGTCATTATTAGATCAGCTAGTATGACAGGTTTGGTCATCAAGTTACGTTAGAAGAGCTGTTTGGAACGAAGCCAATACCTTAACGTTGGGAATTGATTGTGGAAGGGCGCCCCACTCGTTTACTGATAAAACTAGGGGCGAGGTGAAAATATTTTTACTCCGACAAAACGGAGGGCATACCTTGCGTTCGTGGTCAGTATGGGTGAAAATGTGTAGAGCTGGATGAATGAATTTGCGTAGATAAAGACTGTCAATGAAGTAAATACTATCAAAAAGTCACAGTTTCGCCGCAAGGGCGAAGCAATGAATGCGATAGCAAGAAACTAATGCTATACGAAGTGAGGCTCGCCAATGGATACTCTCAGTTTGAACAGCGCTCCTGTTGCAAAGGCGGCCGAAGCAGGGAAGGAAACTAGCGTGCTTCAAGTGTCGAGCTGTGACATTTGATAGTTCGCGGTCATCTTCTGTCGGTTCCTTTAGCGGAGTCGTTTAGCGGCGCTCCGTAACATGAGTGCGGACATCACGGTTAAAGCTTGAAACATCCCTCTTGCCCTCACCACGAGAAAACCGCTCGAGCAGACAGCGGAAGGCCAAGGTTCTCCTTGCGCAAATATAAGAAGAAGCGAGCGAGCTCGCCGACTACTTTTAAATGCCCTCGTCGCGCTCCTAGCGCCATCTCGCTGGTAATGAAGAAACGCTTATGAGCGCCGGCCATCTCTGAGTCCGTCCAGCGGCAAAGGGTGTCTATATAACGCTCGCCGTTAGCTATGCGGAGGACCTGCGTTCCGTGGCGTAGTGGGCTAGCGCCACTCGCTGCGGAGCAAGAGGTCCCTGGTTCGATCCCGCGCTTCGTAAGCATTTTTCTGAATTATTTTTCTTTGGGGCTTGTATATATATATATACATACTTATACATATACGGTGCACGACGGCGACGGGGACGGCAAAATCCAGCCGAGACTGTCCATATAATTGCTATCGCAATAAAATGATAATTGCGTATAATTTCTGATATTACGAGAGTCAAAACGCCTGGTGATCTGTTCTGGATGACACCCTGTGAAAACGAGAATACGAGGACGCGATTAATCTAACGGCTTCACTTTGAATAGATTTCTGCATTTCCGTAAGACAAGCTTCATAATTATGCCATACGTTAGATGCTTACCCCAATTGTTACTTATTTAGCCAGTGTTATGCCTGGAGCCTAATGTTTATATTAGAAAGGTTTTGTATGAAAGAAACACCTCAGTTGATGACGTGATTTTCTTGAACTGCACAAAACTGTATTCGCCAACCAAAGCGCAGCGTAACTTACAAAAGTCTGCGAAGAATCTCATTTTGGAGCTTTCCATGTGATGCGTAAGAGAAGAGCGTTCATTATAGAGTGCGTACTTTCCTAGGACGTGGTTTTCGGATAATCTCGGCGCGGTGTCTGTCTCCCTTCCAGCGTTCTTGCCTCTCGAACGTCTAAAGCCGCCACTGTGGTAAATGTTTACTGTGCTCGGGTGCTGACCCGAAGACAGCGGGTTCGATCCCAGCCATGTCGCTCGCATTTCGATGGGCACGAAATTCTAGAGGCCCATGTACTTACATTTCGGTGCACATGAAATAATCCCATGTGGTCGAAATTTCCGCAGCCCTCCACCACGGGGTTTTCTCATATCATGTCACGGTTTTTGCACGTAAATCCTCAGAAATAATAATAATAATAATAATAATAATAATAATAATAATAATAATAATAATAATAATAATAATAATATTAATTATTATTATTATTATTATTATTATTATTATTATTATTATTATTATTAGTCCCGCACCATCGCTCCCAGTCGGGATGCATGCTTGCTATGCTCCTGCCCGTTTTTCGGTAAGCAGCAGTTTTTCCGCTGTGAAAGTTGTTCTAAACGTGTTCATGCGAAGGTGTGTAACCTGGCCTGATGAAGAGCTGCAACTTCTGAAGTCTGGATCGCGCTCATTTGCTGCAATTTATGTGATCTGAGCAGTTCTTCTGGTAAGCCTAACGAAGACAACTCGGCGGCGTGCAGCGATGAGCCCTGCAGCTGCTCTCAAACCGGTTCCCTCTCCACGTGTGCCCCTACGGGTGGTGAGCTCGCCGGGCTGCGCCGCCTCCTCCTCGACGCGTTGGAGGGAATCTCGTTCCTCAGCGACGAGGTATCCCAACTACGCGAAGAAAACGAGCGCCTCCGCAAGGATCATTCCCGCGGTGTTGAACAACAAGCCCGTGTGGTCGCCTCCCTTCGTGCAGAGGTCCGCTTCCTGCGTGAGGAGCTGACGCGCCGCACGGCCGCCGTGTCAGTGAAGGCGCCTGTGATCCCTCCAGAGCAGGTGACCGTTGGCCGATCTGTGACCTCCAAGCAACCTGCGTACTCTGAACAGCCTCTGTCCAAAATTCTTTCATCTTCGAATTCGCCGCCATGTGACGTAGACACGTCCGAGCGTGTCAGTGTGATGCCTGCGACAGCCTCTTCTGCAGCGGTAACTGAGGGTGTAAGAAAGAAGAAACCCGCCTCGTTTGGAGCATTGAAGACATCCACTATATCTGTAGCTCAGCGGCCACAACGGCCACAACGGCCAAAGGCCATTTTTGTTACGAAGCTGAGCCCGGACACCACTGCTGCTGACATCA
>NC_051177.1:182603333-182659291 GCF_013339695.2 Rhipicephalus sanguineus
TGCTTCTTGCATGGTCTCTTCAATTTCGCCATGACTGCCTCCAGCAGTCCAGAGGGTAATATCGACCGCGTAGGGGCAGTGATTTAGGCATGGGATAGCAGACAGCTCTCCTTGAAGCCCCTTGAGGGCGATGTTAAAAAGTATGGGAAAGAGGGCGGACCCTTGTGGTGTGCCCTTGCTTCCCAGCTTGATAACCTACGACTGGAGTCCCTCTATCGTCAATGTGGCAGTGCGGTTGGAGAGTAAATCTTTAATATAACGATAAGTCTTTGTACCAATGTCTAGTTTTGACAGTGCCTCGAGAATTTCATAGTGTGTGACGTTATCAAATGCTTTAGTAAGGTCTAGGCCAAGTATAGCCCTTGTGTCCAGTTTAGGTACGGGTCGGGTGTCAAGTACTTGATGCTGAAGTTGATTGAAGCATGACGTCCTGAGTGGACAGACGGGGCCGAAAGCCTATAACTGTGTGTGGAAACTTGTCTTCCTCATCCATGTTTTCAGTAAGCCAAGGAAGAATGACATGCTTCATGAATTTTCCCACGCATGAAATGAGATACATGGAGCGGAGGTTGTCGAAATGTAAAGGTTTGCCTGATCTGGGGATGAGTACTATATTGGCGTGTTTCCACGGCGCAGGCAAGGATCCTGACTGCTAGGGAGTTGTCATTCGCGTTTTGTAGGAGCCGTTTGGTGATGCGATCGTCCCCCGGCGCTGAGTTGGGTGGCAGATTGCGTATCGCCGCCTGCACATCCGCCAGGGTGATAGATGCGTCCTGGAAGGCGTTATCCTGACCTGTGTAGGGCACATGCGGTTGAGTCGACGGCTCTTCAAGATCAGCGAGGCTACACAAGAGCTGCTTGTCGGTGGCTTCCATTTGATGTAGGAGCTTCTGTACATTGCGTCGTTGAGCAGTTTAGCTGCTTCGCGCGTCTAGCAGGTGCCGCAGAATGTTTCAGGTCTTAAGGGTATTGGATTGCCGCTGCACGCCGTTGCATGTCACTACCTCACACCCTCAATAGAATAGAAATGAGTGACCGTTGAAATGCGAACCACCACAACCACGATATACGCCAGAAAAATATCTCGTTTAAGAGGGCACAGCTTCCCCTTGCTCTAGCAAACGCCATAACTATATATGTCACAAAGGGCGACATACGCCTAGGTAGTGTACAGATACGATAGGCGCCAACCACTGAAGTTGGTCTACGTGGCACTCTCCTGGGCTACCAGCCTCGACGGCCTATACCTCACCAGCGGAAAAGGTGATTTGATGTTCCTACATGTCGACGGCTACATAGACAGTCTGTCGACGACATGACCCGGCTAGCAAACAGGCCTCTAGACATTGGCTTGGACCGGGCTACCACATTCATTCGATGCCACAACCACAACAATCACCCCGCGCTCGCCGCTCTGAACATACATTCTGTGCACGCGGCCGTGCACGACCTCGAAAAACACGCACTGCTCATAGAAATGGGCGTTTCTGAAACCTGGAGCGATGAGCCCACTGCAATCACGGGATTTCAATGTGTCGTCCACAGCAAGCGCCTTCAGTACAGGTGCGGCGGTGAGGGCACATATATGAACTCGGCGATTGACGACTTCAACACAGGCCGCATCCCACTTCGCCGGCCGCCAGACACCGAACACACGCTGACAAGCAGTGGAATCGGCGAGGTCTGCGTTGCGCACGTCAATCACAATAACCAAGACATTGAGCTCGCCGCCATCTACGTCAGAACTGTATAGAACCCCTTCCACACATACACGCGGGTCCGTGAAACGTGCAGGCGTTCTCCACCATGACGGACAGGTATAAGCACTACATATCGGCTTACCGCGTCTGGTGTTGGTAATACCTATGCTGCTGTTGGCATCGTTACGCAACTGTAAACAACTGGTTATGTAACACATGCGCGACTCTTCCACGTATGTGTGTGCGTACAACATTTGCGCCTATCTTTAGCGCCATTTCGTAACGTGTTGCTAAATGTAAAAAAAATTACGCCACAATCACCTTCCCTTTACATGCTTCGTATTACATTCGGCAGATTCCACGTACCGTGGGAATCTTCCCACGGTACGTGAAATCTGCCGAACGTTTTTTCACAGAATCACTCAAAAAGCATTTTTTTTTTTGAAGTATATTAAGACTTGTTGGGAGTGCGGCAAAACTATTTTTTGATTGCTGCTTAGTGTAGATGATCAAGTCTAGTTTTATGTTGAATTTCACGTTGAGAAAATGGCATGTTTCACGTTCGGATGATTGTCTCGTTAAATGGGTGAGTGCTCCGTCACTTTGCTTTTTTTTTAAAGTATTTCGCGGGCTTTCTCTGCAACGCAGAAAAAAGGACTACCTGAGACGTATCGCATAGGAGACAATTCAAACGGTGGTTTGGGAAGGTGTTCTTCAGTTCTGCGTTGATACGTTGGGTCTTCAGCGAAAAGTTAAAAGATTGTGCATTGAAACGCCAGTAACGAATAGGTTAAGGGGAATATAAAAGAAATCGTGCCAGTTGCACACTATGAAAACTGTACGAACTGTGTAGCATAGCTGAGGATTCGCCTTCCTCTGTTGAAGCTGGGCCTGTGTTTGTCTGAGTCGAAGCTGCGGGCTCGCCTGTCTTTGTCGACGCGCGGCTTGCGTGTGGGTCTTCCGAAGCTGAAGGTTACATCGCATTCGCTGGCGTTTCGCCTCCGTTTCTCTCTTCCGTAGATCTGCGTCTCATTCCCGGCATGGCGTTTCGCTATCGCTGCGCTGACTCGGACAGACGACTTAGCCCTTCGTCGACGCTGGTTCAGGGGCAAACAAGCGCTGGCGTTCTAAACGTACAGCCTGCTCGGGGACCATGGAGGGAAGGGAAACCCTAATTTGTGATGCAATGGCGCCCTATTTCGACATGTTTTGGTTCTTTGAGCGTGATGCCAAGCGACGACATCAGACGACAGCTCGGGTCCAAAGTGCTCCGCACCCAATGATAATAAAAATAACTACAGGCTAGTGTTAACATAGTATGCGTTCGCCTGAATTCGCTCCTGTCGCGCCTTACATTTTTAATGTCTTGGCTAAATACACGTGGGACACCTTGTATACCTGAACAACGGACATGCTAGAACACTCAAACGTGCGCTGCTCAATGCAGGGCAGCACGCTGGCACATAAACTGGGCGGAGCGAACCACACGGCCGCCACCGAGCGCTACCTGGCGCAGCTACACGGCGAGGCTTCGCGCCTTCTGACCTTACCCGACGAAGCCGGCTCCGCCCCGGGAGTGGAACGCATCCTGCAGCTGGACCGGCGGTTGGAGTTTCTGCTCTCGAAAGGCGGCACCGAGCATCGGTTCCCGGTTACCGTGCTGGGCTCCCTGAGCGACCGCCTGAGCACGCACGACTGGATCCGGCTGATCAACGAGCACCTGTCGCCGCACGACCGGCTCGGGTACCAGGACTATGTCGTCGTCGACTCGTACGACGCCTTGCGGGATGCTGTCCGCTTCCTCTTTGGCGGATTCGAAGGCCTGCACGAGGTTAGTGCCTGACATGCAAACCCCACGTCCCTTCCTTCTACATCGTCAATGACGCTGAACCAAGGCGTGAAACAAACCGGCTGGTTGTTATGCCACGATGATGTGTACAGCGCGAGAGCAGATACAGGGCTGCGCTTCCCTCCACCGCTTGTGGCTGTCTGCTTTAAAGCTGCGCACATCATCTCACTTGCACATCACCCCAGCTGCTAGCCCGAAAGTCAGGGGTTCGGTCCTGGCCGCGGCGGCCGCACTTCGATACAGGCGAAATTCTATATAGGCTCGTGTTCACCAGACGGTGCAAAATTTCCGGAGCCCTCCGGTACAGCGTGCCTTATAATCATATCGTGGTTTCACACATAGAACCCCAGATATTACTTCACATAAAAACAGTGAAAAAAAAAACACAGGACATTAGCTCAGATATTAATATTGTTATTAGAATTTGGACGTCAATCACCAATTCTACTGGCTCTGCTGTGCCGAGTACGCGACCTTGAGAACCCGAGCGCAAAATTTTAGAAAAAGAAAATGACAGACAAGCAAGGATACACACAACACAAACGCTGAGTATACGGCTTCGATTAGCAGCCATCGACTCCCCATTAAGATATCTTCGATATGAAAAAACACACGTGTACATGCACGTTAAGGAACCACGGCGGTCAAAATTAATCTGGAGTACACCGCCATGGCATGACTCACAATCATTCCATGGTAATCATATGTAAAAGAAAACGTAGAATGTATTCATAATTATTTAATGTACTTATACAGACACATCCATAGACACAGCAGAGGGGAGCTGCGCTGCTGCTGCGCTCTAAATCAGGTGATGCCATTCTTTTTTCGTTAATAGGCGGATGTTTCGAAAGTTTGTTGAGCGTTTATAGCACGTGGGTCTTGTTTCACTCCTGGAGATGTACTGCGTTTTATGGCAGCTAGAAAAGAATGACATTGCATAGGCATTACATGAACTAGTGGTGGTCTTCGGCTTGTGCTGTTCGGTGGGCGAGTCTGCTTACATTTCCTGCGTGACAAATCTGACCGCTTCCCTTTGTGGGCCTTCTAGCCGGATTCCTAATTGCTTGCTTCACATAGGGGAACCACACAATATTCGCTTATGTGCGGCCTTAACGCGACCAAAATAATGTGAGCTTGCAATGCTGCGCAATGCGGTGTTAGCCGAAGCATCCGCTTGGTATACTTTCGCTTGCGTTTCCCGAGAGGTGCAAGTGTCACGAGGTAGAATGTAGTCACACGAAGCAGAACGTCGTGACGTTTTCGTACTAGCCGCGGCTCTCTAGGTTTTATGTTACCTGCTACTTCGTGCTCCGCAACGCGTGCAAACAACAGCGTAGTGAAGGATCCAGCGAGGCAGAACAAGTGTTAAAACATTACGACGTTCTGCGTCCTGGCTATATTGTGCGTCACAAGTTCATGAAATGCCACAAGAAAACGGAGCTAAGACTAGTTTTATTGAAAAGTCAGATATATCCTCGAGATTGAGTCTACACAGAATAAAGCTGTGCACTTTATACACTGTAAATATGACAGATATTTTTCGCCTTCCACTAACGTTTTTAGCGTTGAGCTTACCCGTTTGTCAACACGACACCACATTTTCTGCACTCTCTTATTAACTCGTCACGTCTCAGCTGTTTATAATTCATTTCTTTGATTTTTATTTCCTTAAAACCCACGAGGGAATGTTATATAGGGGTGGGTTAACGTATAATCAATAAGGTTGTCACAGTGATCAATGTGAAGTTGCATTTATTGTTCTATGCATAAAGCTCGATGGGCAGGTGATTGTGGCGACATCGGCCGTTCCAGTCTTCTGCTGCTCGGGGAAAAAAGAAGCAGAAAAAGTTTTTTACGGGTACGTGAACTAAAAACGTTTAGTGCATGACCAATGCGGTGAGATATGCGAGCTCCAGAGATTATGTAAGGAGAGCGATTAAGTGGCGAGTGAAAAAAACTTGCGAAATAATGCGAGGCTTGCAATGCGTCGGCGACAAGACAGAGGTGATAAGTTACACTCGGCTTTGAGGGACGAAACACTAGTGTCATACGAATACGGAACACTAACGAATGTGGTAGCACGATTTTGATTGGTTTATAGGGAATTTGTGAGACCTATTCCAGGTGGGTTCCACATGGGAGATGTGTATGCTCACCTTGACCTGACTAATGATTTATAGGCAAGTAATTTTATGTGGCTCAGAGCGTTGCGTAGATGCCGTTTTAAGAAGCCCAAAGTCCTGCTAGATGATGACATGATTTTACCAATGTGAGTGTTCCAGGACAAATTGTTGTATAAGGTAACTCCAAGGTAGTTATAAGTAGTTACTGATTCAACAGGGACGTTAGCGAAGAGGATTTAGACGACGAGTGGAGGAGATCAATTTGCATTAAGTAGGGATTAAGGACATAAGCCAATCACACCACTGCAAGATGTGGTCGAGGTGTTCTTATAATAATATTCGATCAGAAGGGCTAGTAATGGTTTGGTAAATAACGCAGTCGTCAGCAAACGTGCGGACATTTGAAGATACATGCAAACGCAGGGAGTTAATGTAGATTTGAAATAAAAGAGGACCAAGGAGAGAGCCATGGGGCACACCTGATGACACCGGAAGAGCGTAAGAAAAATTAGAGCTGTGCACGGGCCGTATTTCCGAGCCCGAGCCCGGCCCGGGCCCGCTGACTTTGTCGAAGGCCCGCCCGAGCCCGACGGCAAAAGGCTGCGAGCCCGCCCGGCCCGGCCCGACGTACGAGAACACAATCCCGGGCCCGGCCCGGCTTGTTGAAGCTTCACTGCGAAAACAAAACATCGTTCTCCGGTAAATTGGCATTTTATTGAGCATAACAAATATGATCAAACGACACACGACGAACAGTCTATTACACAGGTTACAAATTGGCGTGCAAAAACAGCAAGCAGTCCAACGATTGCGGCTTCAACGAAGTCCTGCGCTTTTGCATTATGTAGACCGCCGAACTGAAGTTACGTTCGTTGCTTGCACTCGTCGCCGGAATTGCTAGTATCTTTTTTGCCAGCCTGGCAAGCTTGAGGTATCTCTGCTGCTTGTTCTTCCAGAAGACTAAAACTTGAGATGGACAGGAGGGCGATTCCATAGAGAGGTAATCGGAGAGCTCATCTTTTGTAACTGCTACGTTCTCAACACTCGCTTCACTCGCTGAACAACTGCAAGTATTGCTTTTTTGTTGGAGGTTCTTCCTCACAATTCCCACTCATTCTCTATATTTCGGGCTTGAGTCGGGCTTTGCGCCGGACCCGAGCCCGGCCCGATAAAACTCCAAGTAGCCCGAGCCCGGCCCGGGCCCGAAATTAAATTACGTCGGCCTGCCCGAGCCCGGCCCGCGGGCCGGGTCGGGCTCGGGCTTTCGGGCTACCCGGAGCCCGTGCACACCTCTAAGACAAATTATCATTGCTAGACTAAATGTGCATGGTTAGTCAAGAAATCTTTTATCCAACTGAGCACATATGAGTGCAAGTTTAAGGAAGATAGTTTTAGTAATAAACATTTGTGGGCTAACTTATCAATGTACTTTAGGATGAAGGTCATGAACAAAGATGGCGAGCTGGGTTTCACGAGAGAGGCCCCTACGAAACCCATGTTGAAAGTGGTGAATGAAGTTATGGGAGTTGACAAAATTCATAACGTAAGAGTAAATGACGTGTTCCATCAGTTTGCAATGTACGCTGCTCAAGGAGATCGGTCGGTAGTTCAGTGGGGAGTCTCTGTTACCGGATTTGAAGACTGGAACGACCTTTCCCACTTTCCAATCGTTTGGAATGATGCCTCTTGAAAGGGATTGCAAAGATAACCTTACAAATTAAGCAGAAGAAATGCGACGTATATTTTTTTAAGTTTCTCATGAAGGCCGTCTATAGTGCAGATGCTGATGTTAACTCCAACTTTTCGATGAGGGATGAGACACCGTCGGCACAAAAACTGATTTCAGGCGTGGAAGGTGTGATTTGGCATGAAAATACAGATAGGGGTGCGTGTGATTCTTTATTAAATACAGATGAGAAAGCGTTATTGAAAGCATCAGCGCATTCTGCGCCTGAAAGAACTTCTTCAGATTCGTTGGTAAGAGTGGTCCCAACTACTGCTTTAAGTTAAATTATATACCAAAACTTGCTGGGATCTTTGCTTGACATATTAGGCAAATCGTTGTTAAAGTGAACTTGCCGTCACGGACAGCTATAAGATGAAATTTTTCGGCCGCGTAGTACTTGTCTCATTGTGGGAGCCCCCTTTAAGTTTTGTCAGTCCGGAATGTACGTTTTTTCTTGTTAGCAAGTCGGTGCAATGATTTATTAAATCATGGCTTTTGACTGTTAAAATATTGGCTTTTGACTGTTCACACGGATGGTAGTTTCAGGGATGCTGTTTATAAGCTCGGTTAGTTTAGCTTAAAAAATAGCCAATTCCCCTAAACACAGGAATGGTAAAAATTGGACTCAATGTCGGAAGAAATCCTGTAAGTTCATTATTTATAACGTCATAGTTACCCTTATCGTGTAACGTTATTGTTTTCCTTTTGTATGTGTCGGGCAACAGCGCTTAAACTGGAACCTGCATTAATAGTTCTGTGGTCGCTGACCTTTGTGGTGAATCGAAGACAAGATATCAGGATGAGTTGTCAGTATTAGATCCAAGATGTTAGAGGAGTCTCATGTGACACGCGCTGGCTGAGTTACTATGTTAAGTTGTAACCAAGAGAAACGTTAAGAAAATCTCTCGCTTCTGTTGGGTTAGCGGTTGAAGTGTCATCTTCCCAGCTAATACAAGGAAAATTGAAATCGCCAAAAAGCGCGATTTGGTCTTGAGGATACGTCAATGGAAGCAGGTTTAGAACATTATTAAGTGCGCAAGAAAAGTTGATTGTTATGTGGGGGTCCATAGCAAACACCTAATACTACAGATTGCGGCAATGTTTGAATTAATACCGATAAAATTTCTAAATCTGTGCCATTGTTAATTCCCGGACATGGTAATTCATTACTGACAGCGTTGAGGACACCAACCCCGCGAGCGTTTCTGCGGTCTTTCCGATAAATATTTAAATTGGTTAGGTCGGCGAGAACTTCTGCGTCAGTGACGTCATTTGTTAGCCACGTTTCTGTTCGTATAAGGATACTGCTATCTGACGACTTCACAAGATGAGACAGGTGATCACGTTTGGGCAGGAAACTTCGAGTGTTCGGGAAAATTACAGAAAAAGAAACGTCGGCTTTTAATCTAGGGCGGATTGTTTGACGTTGACATGGTTGCTGTTGAATTTCTTGCACTGTTTTTGAGGTTTCACTGAACGAGTAGCGGTTTGAGCTGATGTGCAGTGTTTTATAGCGTAAAAAAATGGAGCGTACTTCTGTCTTGCCAACTCGACTGCCTTCTGTAATTTTGAATACGACGTGAGAAATGCTCTCATTTGCTGTATGGCGTTCCTTTCAGCTTACGTCCGTTTGAAAGTACCTCGTGTTTTCTCTTGTGGAAAGTGAACTTCGCGATTATTGGCCTACATCTGCCGACTCTGGCGGCCCAAGCGATGCACTCGATCAGTTTCTTTAGGGTTAATATCTATACCTAAGTAGTTATGGCAATGGCGAATGATTATGTGCTCGAAATCATTGTACGGTTCAGCGGGATTGGTGTCTGGTAGGGCATAAAAATAATTTGCAACGTCGTGACCTTTTTTCTGCGTCATCCAAACATGCCTCCAGGTCATCTGTTTTGCGCGCTGCATGAACGGCGCTGTTTTTTCTATCTATCTATCTATCTATCTATCTATCTATCTATCTATCTATCTATCTATCTATCTATCTATCTATCTATCTATCTATCTATCTATCTATCTATCTATCTATCTATCTATCTATCTATAGCGCTCTCATCTGACTGATGTCTGCGCTTGAATGTGACTGGCGGTATTTCGTCCGATATTAAACTCCCTTTTAAAGGGGCTCTGCAACACTTTTCCAAGTAACCATGAGGGCTTTATTAAGAGTTTACTGCCTGACGAATCGACCGCTGAAAAATTTTAGTATCCGTTAAGTACGAGTGGAGTTAGAGACTTGTCGTACGTTGTAATTGCTTTCTCTCTTCTCTCGTCCCGACAAGTGCGCTGAATGCTAGGCAGGGAGTGATTGCAGAAGTTATGTCACGCGCGAGTCATGACATTCACCACTTTTTCTTTTTAAACGCGAATGCAATTCTTAGTCGGGCTATGTAAGGCATCCGGCGTTGTCCGCGCGCCGGCAGGTGTTATCTCTTTGCTCTCACTCCCTCTCCCATAGCAACAGCTGCGGGCGCGCGCGCTTGTCCTCGCCCCTAGCAACCGGAGCATGTGGTGCGAGAGAGTGTAGGAGAGTGTAGGTGCAGTGCTTCGCCGCTCCTTCTCTCGCCGTTCGCTCTCTCTCCTCCCTGCGCCCCACTCTCCCGTCCGCTCGCGCCTCACTCTCGGCCGTTCGCTGGCTGGGCGCCTATCAAGAACGTCCGGAAATGCGTGCTCGAGACGCCGCTGTGATACGCCAACGGCGACCACAAGGCTGAGATTATGGCCGTCAGGTACAATGACAACACAAACAGGTGCTGATGAATGTGTAAATAAATGGTTACGGTACAAATCCTCGTCTCGTCATTAATTTACGCCATTAAAATTACTACGCCGTGTACTCTCGGCGCAAGAAATGCATTCGTATTTTCTCACGATTCCCTTCGGGGACGTGGGGGCATTTTTTTTCTTCAACCTCAATGTGATCGCGAGCGCGCAAGCAGGCAGGTGGCGGACTCCCACTGTGGCCTCCGTAACTATGCGGCTCACGATGCTCAAATCAGCCAATGGCCGTGAATTTGTGTATATGGCGCAGTCATTTCGGTATATGACATCATTTGTAGGAAGACGAGGGAATGATCTACAGCTGACTGTGAAAATTAATTGTAAATTCCTGGCCGCGTGCTTTGCTATAATATTCGGCTCGCGTATTCTCAGGAGCCTCGACTCCCGATCGGCAGCGTTTTCCGACCATGCTGAAGTAGTCTTGCAGGGCCCCTTTTAGGTGTGAAGTTGTAGTCGACGTCCCTTCCAAGCTTGCGTAGTGTACACTACTCGATTAGCACAACGGTGTTGGTCCGTCTCGCAATATCTGGCTCTAATAAAGCTATAAATGGGGCACTCAATGTTGTACCAAGACATAAGTCAAACAAGGTGCTGTGCAAGCTCCTTGGCTGCTGCTTTCTGCCGGTACATTTGGTTTCGGACATTAAGATGTATACACTAAGTGCTGTCAGTTGGAGTCCATGTATGACTGTTCTTCAGGTGGCCTACTACATCTGCCTGCACATGCTTGTGGAGGCGCTGCGGCTGGACTACCAGCGCAGGCAGCAGCAAAGCCTCGCCGCGTCCAGAAACGCCGCCGAGTCCGTAGTGCGGACTTGCCTCCAGGTCACTCAGGCAAGTGTCTTCTCTTCGTTTCACCGGCCACAGTAAAATAGCACACGGCGAAATTTGTATGTGGAGAAGGTTTCATGCAAATAGCAATCTTGGACAACAGTTCTTAGCTGGGCTAGCTGGTTTTCCTACATTCTTGAGCTCTTTCGCCAAGTTTTGTTGCGCTAGCAACAGGACCGAAGGCTCGGGAAAAAAATTGTCCGTTTAGTCGAACTTAAGAACCAGAAAAAGATTGATTGACCAGAGTCATCTATAAGTGGAGGTAGTCTGCCAGACTATGCCTGTCAGCCACCTCCCCGGTTCTATTTACGACCCGAAGCTGAATCCCTGGGTTGTCAGTCGACAGTATTTTCTCCCACGCCATAGGTGAGGGAGGGATCAGGAGAGCAGGTGGTGCTTGCGCAATCGCGCATAAGGTCGCGCTGAAAAGGCGGCGAAAGAAAGGAAACTTGTTTGTAAGCAGGTAAATTCAAAGTTTTGTTAATTCAATTCTATTTTCCCATCTTACAATACGGGTGGAGGGGTTGTAGTACATAAGTGCTCACAGAGGGAAACTTGAATTGTTTTATCTTCGAGTTGTATAAAACTTGAGTTGGGATATATCTTTGCCACCTTCCTTTTTTACAGCATGTCAGTCACTCCCATAATCAGCCGCACAAATCTTATAATTTGTTGTCACTGCCCTGTTGAGAGAAGTCAAGGAATTTGCAAGGCATTTCTGATGCGTATTCTTTCCGCAGCCCTTTCAACAAAGTTAAGAGGAACGCACCAGTATCCTGTGGCGTACGCTACTAGTATCACGCATACATTGCTAAGCTATTTTTGCCACAGTATTTTTTATGCGATGACATGATAAAAATTCAAAGTATTTTTTAGGGGTGAAGCACCTCAGGGTCTCAGCTTGTCGGCGGTGCATCGTCGTCTGCTTTCGCCGCGTGCATCGTCGTGACCCATTTGCTTGCGCGCATTGTCGTGTCCTCTCTATTTGCTTGAGCGCAAGAGAGGGCGCCACCGCCTCAGCGCTCGCCGTATGGCGAGAGAGAGCGAACGGCGCGTGTTGACTACGGAAACGCTCTTTCTGCGATGAACGCTGAACTACCAGCTCGCGAGAGACAGCGCCGACGTAGGCAGCGTCTGCTAGCGAGTTTCTTGAAAAAACCGACTGCTCGCGCTGCACAACCGTTCGCCGGCCACCCCGCATATAAAGGCACTGGATTGTGACCTGCAATATAGTGCCGCTGGGAGATTTCTCTTACGCGTAGTTGAACAATAAAGATTCGCAGCGTGCACGTTGAACGGCCCCTCAACAGGTTTGACAGTTTTCTTCAGGATCACGTCTACCAAAATTTGCAACGCCACGCGCCGCGGAAATGGGCCAAATTTCAATCTGAGCGCTGCTTGCCCTTCTCCTCGCGGGCACGCGCCCAGAGAATGAGCGGATGACGTGTACGATGGAATGGCCCTACGTAGACGCTAGTGTTGTGATGCCGGTCCTCCACGTAAACGACTGTGCTCTGACGTCGCCAACAGTAGCAAGTGGCACTGCGATAATTATTTGACACGGCATGAGTAGTTTATGTAATTTGTTGCTTGAGTAGATGAATAAAACTTGAGAGAAATAATGAGACACACTAAGGGAATGTGTGGGTCTTTTTTCGTTTTTAGGGGCGAAGCTCTTTAAAGTGGCACCCGTTCGTCCCCGTCGTAGTGAGTAACCAGTCTTAACGCTAGTACCAGATCTTGACCTCCAAGGTGGTGCTGGTGGGAGATTTCTCCTGTGCGTTGTTGAACAATAAAAAATTCGCAGCGTGCGCGTTAACTAAAAGCCGAATTCTTCTGTCTCTCATTCCCCATCAGCAGCCATTGGCATGTTCCAGTAGGAAACGTTAGTAGAAGTAGAAGTGTAAGTGTTAGCTAAAAGCCGACTTCTTCTGTCTCTCATTCCCATTAGCAGCCATTGTTTACCTCCAAGGTAGTGCCTGGTGAGATTTCTCCTGTGCGTGATTAAACAATAAAAATTTTGTTCAAAACGCCGTTGATTGATGAAATAAACCAGCGAAAGACGCCAAATGTTTTCTAAAAGCAAAACAAAAAGACGCCAGATGTTTCTAAAGCAAAACGAAAAGACGCCAGCTGCTTAACGAAAGACGCCAGATGTTTCTCCTCTCCAACGGTCAGCCTCATTACAGTGAGGCCCACAATGAGTATCGTCGGAAACATCGAACACGGCAAGCTGAATCCGATCACCCAGCCGATAGAGCTCGAAAGCCTTGAATGTGTCGTCCATTCCCAAGGCAACGAAAGCGAGCTATTGCTCGACCAACGGTTTAACCGCGTTCAACCACGACAATGTTTTACAGGGAGCTGAAATGGTTAGGGTACCATAGAGATTTCGTGTCCGCACACCTGTGGACACGCCGTGGTACCTGATAAACATGCGTTTATCAGGTACCACGGCGCTCCGTAGAATGACGAAAAAATCACAGCATATACACGTAGTGAATGATGATGAGTGGGCGAAGCTGCGGAGGTTCATCGGTAAACCGTGAATCTTCCGTGAATTCTGCCCAGCACATCATCACCGACGTGAGATCGGGCGCGTTTATACTAAAGGTTCGATGAGAGTTATGACCACTTGCAGCTTACTTTAATTTTACATGTACGCTGTGAATTTTCATTGTTTAGAAAACCATTGCTTTAGAAAACATCTGGCATCTTTCGTTAAGCAGCTGGCGTCTTTTCGTTTTGCTTTAGAAACATCTGGCGCTCTTTCGTTTTTCTTTTAGAAAACATCTGGCGTCTTTCGTTGGTTTATTTCATCAATCAACAGCCTTTTGAACAAAATTTGTATTGTTTAATCACGCACAGGAGAAATCTCACCAGGCACTACCTTGGAGGTAAACAATGGCTGCTAATGGGAATGAGAGACAGAAGAAGTCGGCTTTTAGCTAACACTTACACTTCTATTTCCACTAACGTTTCCTACTGGAACATGCCAATGGCTGCTAATGGGGAATGAGAGACAGAAGAATTCGGCTTTTAGTTAACGCGCACGCTGCGAAGTTTTTATTGTTCAACAAAGCACAGGAAACATCTCCCACCGGCACCACCTTCGAGGTCAAGATCTGGTACTAGCGTTAAGACTGGTTACTCACTACGACGGGGACGAACGGGTGCCGCTTTAAGGAGCTTCGCCCGATCGCTTCTCGGCCTTTTGGCTAGGATCAAAGTTTTAGTCAAGAGGCGATTGCAGTTATCAAAGTCGAGTCATCCCCCGGTGCCCGCGATCGGCTCGGCCGGCTGCCTGCAGCGTGAGGATGGCGTTCCGGGCCCCACCCCCCAAAGCGCATTGCTTCTGTTTCAATGCGCCGTCTGATTCAACTGCGGACGATATCATCGATGCAATAGAATGAGTCACCGGACCGAAAGGACTGAAGTCTCTACAGCACCAGGGCGGCACGAAGTTCTGCATCGCGGTAACCTCGTCCGCGGCCGCAGCGAAGCTTGCAACACGTGGCTCCTTTGTGTTGAATGGAGTCGCAGTGCCGGTAGGCCCGGTAGGCCCTCAAGTCATAGCAGTGACGGTCTTCAGGTGCCCCCTGTACCTGGGCGACGCATCCCTGGCGGCGGCGTTTTCGCAATACGGGAAAGTTCTGGACATCTTCGAGCAGACTTTCAAAGGACGTCAACACGTCGGCAACAGTCTGCGAGTAGTACGACTTGAAATGTCAAAACCAGTGCCCAACTTTATGACAGTTCAAGGACATCGCGTCATGTGCGACTACCGGGGCGTCACAAAGGTTTGTTCCAGGTGCTCGCAAGAAGGCCATGTCGGCAAAGACTGCCACACGCCACGATGTGCGAGATGCGAGGCTTTTGGCCACGATACAACGGGATGCTCAGCCCCGTGCCGCCGTTGCGCCGGGGAACACGCCACGGCAGACTGCCTGCAGCCAAGGTCCTATGCCGCAGCCGCAAGCGCGAAACCAGCACCCGGTCGCACCATCCCTGTCGCGGCGGATGACGAAACACGAGCTCAGACCGCGGGGATACAAGTCGAAGCCGAAGTGGCCCAAGCCGGACGGCCGGACAACCTTCGGGAGGAAGCAACCGACAAGGACTGGAGCTCGTGGGCCGAAGACTCATCCTTCGGCCCACTAGCGGAGAAGGACACCTCACCGTCCGCAGACGCCGAGTCACAGTCAGGAGCGAGCCAAGCCACCTCAACGGCGTCGGACTACTCAGGAGCACCAGCGAGTCACATCGAGAAGGAGCCACAGTCACCCTCCACTTCAAGCGCAGAAAGCACGCCTGGCAAGAACCCGGGCGCGAAGCCAATCGGCAGCCAGGTGGCCGCCGGGCGAGGGCACCGAAAACACACGGTGGACCCCCCAAATAGGCGGGCCGCCGCGGAAACGTCGAGCCCACCTCACGACCAGTCGCCATCGAGCCCGATATCTCGGATCGTCAAGCAAGCCCGTGACCCCAGCCTCCGCAACCCTCTGCACCTATTAACGGACAGCCTTGGACAAGACGATGAGATGGAAACAGGGAAACCGGACTTGAAGCGGCCACACCATTCGTCGTCGTCAAGTGCCGACGAGCTCGCAAACCCCCGCAAGCAGCAGGCGACGGAACAGTCGCGCCCCGCGGACCCAACCGGGTCTGCAGCCCCAGACTCGGTAACGGACGTGGTGGGACCCGTCGTTCGTCGGCGGGAAGGTACCGTCTCGGTTCCCTTTTTACTAGCGCCATGCTTAACTTACTCACTTTAAATGTTCAGGGCTTTTGTAAACCCGATAAACAGATGGAAGTGATTCATTTCGCTAGAGAACATTTCGTTGATCTGTTGTTCCTACAAGAAGTGAACTTTGTTTCGTCTTCGGAGGTAGCCGCCTTTCAGAGGCGATTTAATCTACCGTGTTTCTTTTCCCTGGCATCCGCACGCAGCTGCGGGGTCGGGGTAGTGATAGTGAACCCCGCCCCCTTTTCATCCGTGTTTAACACAGTAGCTAGCGACGGGCGCGTGTTGATGCTGAAATGCGTGGTGGGAGGCTTGCGCTTGCGCTTCGTTTCAGTGTACGCGCCCACTCGGAAAAGATATACGAACGGCTTTTTCCGCTCGCTGGCGCCCTACCTACTAGATGATTATGCCACAGTCCTTTGCGGGGACTTTAATTGTGTCCTTGATAGTGGTCACGACGTGCGGGGCCCAGGCCAAGGCAGGAATATAGCGAAAGCACGGGAACTAGCCAGCCTAACCCGCGACTTCGGTCTTCAGGACGCCTGGGTTCTATTGAAAGGCGGAACCTTCACCCCGACGTGGAAAAGAGGTTTATCTGAAACTAGGCTGGATAGATTCTATGTTAGCGAGGCCTTAGTTCCTCTGGTATCTGACGTAACAGTGCACGCGTTTCCAGACGAAGCGGGCCATATATCGGACCACTTCCCCGTGGTTCTAGCCATGGCCTTGCCAGACCGTCGACTGGAAGGGAGGCGTTTTTGGAAACTGGACCTCGCAGTACTGGCAGACAACGAGGCAAAAGAAACCCTGCGCGCGGGGATAAGTAGTACTCTGGCTAACGCGGGGGATCCCTCCCTGGAATGGGATAGCCTAAAATCGCAGTGGCAGTACTGGGCGAGAGAGAGCGGTCGGAACGCAAGACTGAGGCTCACATGTGAGCTAAACGAAACACTGAGACGAATAAGGATTGTCAAGGCAGGTGCCCCCCTGACCCCTACCACGAGGGAGTATTTAGAATTATTAAGGACACGGTATGATCGTATATTTTTGAGGAGTACGCAAAAGGCGATCACATATGCCCAGGACTCGGTTCTCCGAGACGCCCCTGAGCTAACTCGATTTTTGCGTACGCGGCGTACACAGGATAGTCCCCACAGATATGTTACGTCGGTCTACATGCCAGGCGGGTCGGAGTCCGAAAACGTCGCAGACATAGACAGGACATTCTCGGAGTACTTCACGAACTTGTTCTCCGAGGGCGACCCGGATACAGGCGCGGATGTGTCAATTAGGGAGTTGGAACGTCTGTGTGGCACAGTTCCGAAATTGCCTGCAGAAGTGAGCGGCAACCTGTTGAAGGCAGTGTCAGCAGCTGAAGTATTCGTGACACTACGCTCGATGAAAGTGGGCTCAGCCCCAGGCCCAGATGGCCTGCCCATTGAATTTTATAAAGAATTCTGGCGGGAAATCGGCACAGGACTGGTAGGGATGATCAGTCGTGTTCTAAACAATGATAAAATTCCAGAGTCATTGGCAGAGGGGAAGTTAATCTTGATTCCTAAGGAAGGTAAAGACATCCGACAACCTGGGGCATGGCGCCCGATAACAGTACTAAACGCTGACTACAAAATACTCGCCGCGGTTCTGGTCAGCAGACTCAAGCACTGGTGGCCAGAAATCATTTGTAGTCAACAAACAGGCTCGGTCATCGGGAGAAATATTTTTAACGCTTTAACGCTCACCCGTGATCTTCTGGCCTACACGGAACACACCAAAATATCAGGGTTCTGCGTTTCGCTCGATCAAGAGCACGCATTCGACAGGGTCCGTCATGAATACCTCTTTGCCGTGTTAGGTCTTTATGGCTTCCAACCTAGTGTGATCGACCTGTTTCGAAACATATACGGCGGTATGACGAGCACCTTGGTCATAAATGGTGTTGCTAAGGAGACGATAAGGCTAACCAGAGGCGTGCGGCAGAGGTGCGCCTTGCGCCCCATGCTGTTCGTCTTGTGTATCGACCCATTCATCCGTTTGATCTTGGCGGACACGAACATACGCGGCCTTCCCCTACCGGGGTCCGCGACAGTGAAAGTGTCTGCGTATGCGGACGACGTCACGGTTTTTATCCGAGACGGGGATAGTATGTTCCATGTTTTGAGACGGTTTGAAGAGTACAGCAGGCTCTCGGGAGCGAAATTAAATATGAGCAAAAGTAGCGCCCTAGTTCTTGGCGCACAGCAGCAAGTTAGCTTGCCGAACAATCTGAATATAGAAGAAAAGATAAAGATACTCGGGGTGGTTTTCGAGCGTACGGGAGTTGCGGCAGATGTCTGGGACCAGATAACCCAGGAAGTTGTTGACTCGACGCAGAAGGCGATCAGATGCAAGTTTTCGTTTGTCGAAAAGGCTTATCTGATCAAGTGTATTTTTTTGGCTCGCTTCTTCTATGTAGCGCGGTTAGTTTTCCCTCCGGCACCAGTGCTAAAGGTTCTCAGCCGAGCCGTGTTTTCTTTCTTTTGGGACGGGAGCACGGAGCGGCTTCGTAGAGACGTACTACGACTACCCCGGCGTCTCGGAGGCTATGGCCTCCCGTGTTTAGCAACGACGGCGCAGCTTCTCGCTCTGAAGACAGTGCTAGGAGTGCTAGATGACGTAGCGGCACCCGCAAGGCCACTAGCGATGTTTTTTCTAGGTCCATTGCGTAGAGCACTGGTTCCCCGAGCACTAGGAAACCTGTACCCGAGCGCGGAAAACACCCCGCCGTACTACAAAGCGCTCGTAGCACTGTTCCGGGAGCTCACAACCATGGATCCAGACTTAGAACCAAGAGAAGTAGCGCCAGCACGGATGTGCGAACTACTAGTGTCTGCCAGATCGGCACAAAGGAGCCCGCCACCAACGTTCCCCTGGATAGAACTAACATCGGGAAGGCTACCCAAGGAGGTAGCCGACGTACAATGGCAACGAGCGTGGCGAATTTTGCCGACTCTAGACCGCTTCCAGAGCTGGGGGATCGTGCAGTATGCGAGGTGCCCCAACTGTGGCAGTACCGAGACCGCGGCTCATGCTGTGGCAACGTGTGTTGTCGCTAAGACTTTTTGGAGACTAATACACAGGTGTTTGCCCGGTTTACGGATCGCTCACTACTACACAAGGGGCCGGTGCCCCCGGGGAGCCATTGGTAGGCTAGTGATCGCCTCGGGCGAGTACGTCCTTTGGCGGAACCGCTGCAGAGCACGCATCCGTCGGCAACGTCTGCGGCTACAGTGGCCGCTGTTAGCGCAGTTTAGGAAAACATTGCTGAGCTATCTGGAGTCCCAATTGGAAACACACGGCGAAGCTGAATTCCTGCGACACTGGTCGTGTCCGTTTTTGACCGTGGTAAACAAAAGAGTGCGCCTCACGGTGGCTTTCCCCGATCTTGAGGTGTATTGACATGTACTTACCAGGCCGAGTCACGGCCGCCGTTGAAGCATGCACACTATGACGTTTGTCACTGGTTACTGTATACGTTAATTTAAGTGGTCAGGTGAACTAGGCAGCAAAGAGAACTGTCCTAGCTGGTGATGTGTTGTGTTAGCCCATAAAAGCAGTTGGTGCATTGTATGCCTCAGGCCTTTCTGTATTGGCTGTATGTATTGTGAAGAAAACTAGCCTTTTCAGAGTCTGTTCGGCCCGACCTGAAACCACGGTAGAATGTATTTTGAAGAAAATAAAACTTTTCTGTTTCGCCCCTAAAATGACATAGTGCCTGCTTCCCTACTTCTCAAAAATTACAATGATTTATAGCGTTGTGGGTTCCTCGCAAGTGTACTTGTATTGGTTGCCAAGGAAGCCGCCCATAAGCGCATGATCCATTTCCTCGGGGTCTCAGTAAAGTTCTTCGCCCCCCCCTCCCCCTCTCTCCCACGTCAGCGTATGTTATACAGCATGGCGGGAGAGGGAAATAGCGACCGGGTGTCACCCAAAGCAAATTAGATTACTTGGTGGGCCGTTTAAAGCTTCCAAACCTTTACAAAGGGCTGAGCCATAATTCTTCATCGTCATTAGTCGTCGCGTAAACAAAGTGCACATAATGCGTTACAGGCGTGTATCATATGCGCCGCTTCTCCGCAGAATGTCGAATAACATGGCTTACTAGGTGCTTCCCAACTTCACAAAAATTGTGATTTATGGCGTAGTGGGTACCTTGCTAGTGCACTTGTATTAGTAGCCCCGAGAGAGCTTACAGCGGGCTCTAGAAGCGCCGCTCTTCCAGCTTTCGCTGTGACTGTGCTGCGGTTTGAGCGCAGGCCTGGCGTTTCTTTTAAACGCGAAGCATTTCTTAGTGACTCCAAGGCACTTTGAGCGTTTCTATATCAGCATCTATCTAGCTGCCTACGTCTGGGTGCTCTCGTGCCAGCCTCCTTAACTTGGTGTACATCAAAATTGGCATGGGAAGGTAAGAGGATTTGACGAATATGACTGTCTGGCCATGACAGGAATAACATGAAAATCCTGTCGCATGCGTCGTCAAACCCTTACGTCCAGACACGAGCAGGTGTGTCATTTACAGCTCCGCTGTAAAAGAAAAAAATAAACAAATCTTGGAATTAATCTTGTATCCTAGTAGAAATTTCCTTCATTTATGTGCACGACCTGGTGCAGCCAGCTCTTTACACTGCGCCATGACTTTTCTCACCATTAAAGGTGACCATTTCTCTGTGCTAATATTGAGGCCTAAACATCTAGCTTCAGATTAGCATGTATTCACAAGTGCCTTTAAATCTATTGCGCCGTCCGTTCGTAGAAATCGTATGCCATCCGCATTTGCCAACCCAAGGGTTCTGTGTTGCGCCCCTTTGGCCGTCACGAAGCTTAATAGAATCCAAAACCAAATGCACTGTTTTTCAAACGCAATGCTACTTTCCTTAACCTAACGCATGAACTTAAATGCGAACAGAGGTTATGCTTATTGTTCCTTGGATAATCCGAGTAATATATATATATATATATATATATATATATATATATATATATATATATATATATATATATATATATATATATATATATATATATATATATATATATATATATATCGAACGACATGGATGATGAGGGCTTTGTGCAAGTGAGAACGATGAAGTACGTGTTTACACTGATTTCCCCCCTATTCGAAGCGGCCAGCCTGGCCGCAACTCAGATTGGCTGAACGAGTAATAAAATGCTTCATGCGGGAGACGTGAACCATTTCCATGCTACGACGACGATGGTCAGCGACGTACTGAAACCGGGTGACGGCTTAGTTCGCTGGGCAAGTTTGTCGTAGAACGGTGTAGGGGCCAATGTACCGGTGCAGAAATTTTTCGCAAAGCACAGACTTTCGAACCGGGGTCCATAGTAAGACCTCATCTCCTGGATAAAAGGCCACGTCACGTCGTTTACTGTCACAGCGATGTTTTTGTTCCTCCTGGGTAGCTTCCGCGTTTCGACGAGGAATTTCCCGGCAATGCGCGACTCGATCTGCAAACTCTTCTGGTAGGGAAGGACTGGACGGAGCAGAAGCAAAAAAGAATGCCGCGTCGAAGACGGAGGAGTCAGATCGCCCGTCTATGAGGAAGAAGGGACTGTAGCCAGTAGATCGCTGTGTCGCAGTATGGTAGGCGAATGTGACGAATGGCAAAACGTCCCAGTTTTTGTGGTCAGGACGTAAGTACATAAAAATCATGTCAGAAAGCTTTCGGTGGAAGAGCTCAGTAAGACCGTTCGCCAGCGGGTGGTATGTAGAAGTGGTTTTATGCATCGTATTACTCGCCCGCCGTACTTCGTCGAGGAATTCGCATATATATATGAAGTTTTTGCATGAATACGTAATAGTGAGGCCGGCGGGGGCGCGCAATCGAAGTAGTCACGTTGTATCCGTAGAATATCGTATTTTTAATGAGTGTTTGAACGCTCCTTTTCTCTTATGTATGCTCCCCTATTATGTAATAACCCAGCAGGGGCGTCTAAGGGTTAATAAATGATGATGATGATGATGATGATGACAGCCCACTTGCGCGCTATTTTCAACGCGTACACAGAGCTGATACGCCGGTGGCGCTCATCGAAGTTGGTGAATTGGCGCTCTTACGAGATACGCATGCCCTGTTACAGGTGTGTTCTGGTCGTTGCGAATTTCTCGGCGAGCGGAGTCGTTGCAGAATCCTCCTTCGGAGAGCGAGTTGGCAGCCACACGCCACTTTCTGGACGCTCGCGTCGTGTACGATGGATCGCTGAACGCGCTGCTACTGCCCGCCGCCGTCTTGCTGAGGCCCGTGCTCTACCCGGAAGACGTGCCAGTCGAGATGGTCATGAGCACGCTCGGTCCGCTGCTGGCCGAGGAACTCTACCGGGCCCTGCTTCCGCCACCCGATGACACCGACCTTTGGACGAGCGAAACTAGGCACGCCATTGACCGGTTAGTAATAATAAATCCGGTGAAATATTAAGATTCAGCCCATCTCCTCTCTTATATTGTTGCGTGCCTTTGAATGACTGTAACAGTGCACAGTGGGACATAGCCTCAAAGGCGTCCGGGAGGAAGCTGAAGAAGACGACGTTCTTCCGCGGACTGTGATGTGGTTCCCTGCTGAATCAGTGCTCTCATTTCCACGTAAAGATGCATATATAACATGTCCCGTCGCGAGAAGTATTTTCTTCTTTGCGACATTTCGGTCATTCGTAGCCACCTTTAATAAATTCCCAGCTTAGCTCCTGTTTCTAGTGTCCCTTTAATGGAACTGCTGACTGCCAGACGTCGAGACAGTGATGTCGATATTCGGGGCTTGTCGAGAAAATAAAGCTGTAGCAGAGGTATAGCGGCAAAGGAAGAACTTCTGTGTATTTGGTAGAATTGTAAGTGGTATGTGCGCATATAATCCACCTTTCTCGTGATGACACGGCGCATGCGCCGTGCCATTATGAAAAATGGTTGTTCCTGTCCTTACCAAAACAGCAGAGGGCCGCACAGGAAAACGAAAAAGGCAGATTTTCACGTTTGATGAGGCATCTAAGGCTTTCGCCTTAAGATGCGGTGGCAGTGTTGTGAAGCATTCAGTTTCGCGCAGTAGTCAACCGCCGCCCTGCCTACAGCAGTTTTTGTTGTCTTTCCACAAGTGCGTGTGCTATTGGCCGTTGTTCAAAATAAAAAAAAAAGAAATCAATATACTGACGAGCTATGTCGCAGTTGATTGCGCAAAAAGCCACAAGAAAGTTTGAATATATTCCTTGTGGTCTCCTCTCTGCAGAGACCGTCGCAATGAATGGGCCGCCCATGTAAAACAGCGACAACTGGTCTCCGACATCTGCTCGGTTGGTGGCGAAACTTTAGCGTTTGGCACGGCCTGTTTTATCGAACGTAAATGTTTAGCTTTGTCTAAATCTTGTCAATGCAATTCCCAACTCCAACTTTCTATCAATACGGCGAAAGCCTTAGATGCCTCATCAAACACGAAAAGTGACCGTTTGCGTTCGCGCCATCAACACGATTGATGTAAAAAGTCGTCATCGTCTGTGACGTCACCATATGACGTCACTATGACATAACAGGTCGCCAAAATTTGTGGCGTCATGAAAACGTCAGAGTGTGACTTCGTGAACTGACATCATCGCTTTGTCATAGGTGGGCCAATCCCGGAGGCACGTGAGGTGCAGAAAGCTTGCAATGCCTCTAATCAGGCAGTGCAAAACCACGCTAGGCGCAGAAAGCCTTTGGGGCGGGGTAATGAGTGCGTTCAAATAAGAACAAGAGAAAGACGCTTTCGCCTTCGAGTAATCTTAGAAGAATGCATATGGGCATGCAAGTTTTCATTATTATTATTATTATTATTATTATTATTATTATTATTATTATTATTATTATTATTATTATTATTATTATTATTATTATTATTATTATTATTATTATTATACCAACTACCACAAATCTTGCTAGTTTCATGACGCAGATCTCCACACCTATTTCTCAGAGAGGACAGGTTGACGTACTCTACTGTGACCTGAGCAAGGCTTTTGACGTAGTCAGCCACACACTGATTATGGTTAAACTTGCGCAATTTGATGTTGACTTGTCGGTTGTGAATCTCCTGCAGAGCTATCTGCTCAATAGATATTGTTATGTAGCGGTAAATGGCCAAACGTCTTCTTTGTATAAAGTGACTAGTGGGGTCCCTCAAGGGTCAGTATTAGGCCCACTCCTATTTTTAATTTACGTTAATGATGTTTCTTTTGCCATTCGTAATTCTTCTTTCCTCTTGTATGCCGATAACATCAAGATTTTTAAGGAAATTCATTCAGTTAACGACTGTCGCTTGCTGCAGTCAGATTTGCGCTCTTTTTTCCGAATGGTGCAACGCTAATAACCTTTCTCTGAATGCCTCGAAGACAAAATTCATGTCTATCACTCGCAAAACATCTAGCGTGTCATTTCAATACTCTGTCAATTCTGTGTCCTTATGCAAGGTTTATGAGATCAGTGATCTTGGTGTTGTTGTTGATAGCACGTTAAACTTTTCTGCTCACGCTAAGCGTGTTGCTTTGCGGGGTCTTCGCACCCTAGGCTGTGTTTGCAGATTGTCTAGAGAATTCCGTTCTCCTATGCCCTTCCGAAAATTGTACACCGCGCTATGTCTTCCTCAACTGGAGTATGCGTCCGTGATATGGAATGGCATTGCTCAATCCAGCGGTAACACCATTGAACGAGTCCAGAAAAAATTCCTTAGCATATATAACCATCGCTTTGCTAAAAAATCTCGTTCAAATACTGCTGAATTATTATCATTGCCATCACTTCACTGCCGACGAAATCGTTCTGATCTCTTGTTTCTTTACAAGCTAGTCCACGCTATCATATCCTGCCCTGTACTTCTCAATTGTGTTAATTTTCGAATTCCGCGTAAGTTAACCAGAGAGAACAGACCGTTTCATGTACCCGCCTGCTTCTTCCAACACTCTACCGTTCACAGAATACAAAGTCTCTATAATGTTAATTTTCTTGATCTTGACATTTTTCATAGTCCACAATCATTGTTTTTATCCGAGCTTTGTACTGTTTTGACATAGTATGGCACAATGTACAAAGTCTTCCCTTCTCCGTCTTTCCGCATAGTTGTATATATGCAATCTAATTTTTCATTCCCCTTCAATATTTCTCGTGTTGTCTTATTTTACTCCTCCCCTTTTGTGTTCATTTCTCTTTGTCTACGTGTATTTGCTCTTTTTATTTTTATTGTTTTTTTTTGCGTGCGCCTGCACAAAGACCTTACGGTTGTTCCTGGGCACGTTAAATAAATGATTGATTGATTGATTGATTATTATTATTATTATTATTATTATTATTATTATTATTATTATTATTATTATTATTATTATTATTATTATTATTATTATTATTATTATTATTAAACGTAGCGTTGTACTGAGCCATAGCGACCACGCTTGCTTCAGAGTACATTACGTTAACGGTGCGTATAGATGAGAACCCTGCCATATGCATAGAATTCATCACGTTAGCCATTATGTATTAATCTGCAGTAGTCTTAGACGCGTCAGAAGCATGGTGCATTTGCCCGAGCTAAAGGTGTGGCATGTTCACTTACGCAGCAGCGAACGACTTCGGCGATTCATTTTCAAAGAGCATGCAGCGGCAATGACAATTACCGCAAGTGCCTTGGACACAGCTGTTCTGGCTGCAATAATCTTTAAGTGATTGCCATGCCTGTCAGACCACACGGGCAATAAATTAACCTCCACGTGTGAAATGTGTCGAGTACGTTTCCGAGGTGTACGACTTTTCGGTCACGACTTAAGAGTACGCGGAATGCCGCGACTCACGGCTATAGAGAACCTGGCATGCATGTGAGAGCCCTGTACGTGAACGTAATCGTTTAGTGCCTTAGGGCAGTCGTATTTACATAGAGCAAAGTGTCACTAGGCTTCGTCATGCAGGTTCGAGCGGTGCCTGCGGTCCTTGTGGTTGAGAAAGACGAACGAGACGTTGACGACGTCGCCACTTGTAGCCGACGGAAGCCGAGGGGTGGGGCCACCGGGGGCTTACGGCGCTGGCGAACTGCTGTTCTGGGTGCAAGGCGCGCGGGTGGCTTTCGCGGGCCTCCAGGAGGCGCTGAGCGGTTTCCAGCGAGCCACCAACTGGCCCAGCTACTGGCGTCGAGCCCAGAAAAGCTTCTTCCGCCGCTTCTGCCTGCTGCGCTGCTCGGCGAGCAAGCCCAGTTCGCGAATTCGCTGCCTCCTGCCGCTCGCCAATATGATTGAGTTCGCACAGGCCTTCGAATGCCCGACCGTCGCACCGAAAGGCGACGTGGGCGGCAGCTACTGCTCGCTGCAATAGCTTTGTTGATTAGTTTTTACTTTTCTTGACTCGTGTGCGTGTGCACGCCATGTGACCAGATGATGGCGTGTAACTTTCGCGTGTGGCCAGTGCGACTCTTCTTCCGTTATTTTCACTCTCAATTTGTCGTCACCATTGTTCAGTATGTCATGATAGCTTCCTGATTACCCGATATAGTCCCGCCTTGGCAATTAAAATATATGCTGCTGCTGTATTATATTATAGTTTTGATGGTTTCATATTTATTTTGTATACGTTTATCTCAGTAAAAAAAGGTGCCATTTGAGAGAAATATGCTATTGACGATTTGCACCATCCGACATCTAGCGAATCAAACACTCGCACACGTTTCCTTGTCATACGCTTCATGTGCGCTTCGCAGCTTTTTCTGTTTTTTACGTAGTTAACTGGCGAGGTGTTCTTGTCGCATTGCGGTGAGAGTACGATTGTTCTAATGCAAAAAGCAGCTACCAGGGCAATATCTATAGCGTTTAGTTGTTCAAACATACACGGCACTAATAACATGTAGTACGTATGACAGGTATACAACGCTCTAAAAATGCTTAACGATTTTCTTAAAATGAAGGTCTTGTTTACTGGGCAGTTTCTTCGAAATGCCCAAGGCTTAAATATACGTATATCACGCAAGACGGGTATCTTGCAACGGAGTGCGGACTTGGGCTGTTCGGTACGTACTTGTAAGGGGAGCAGCGCGCAAAGACGAAAGACGAAGAACAAGCGAACAAGCACTTACTGACGACTGAAGCGCTTTTTAGGTAGGAACAGCTACACCCACTAATAAATGTGTGCATCACCACGCATGAGCAGCGAAGCATGAAAAACTGTTAGATGAGATTACGTGTCACCAAAAAAATCCAGCCAGCGCCACTGCGTGAAAGTCGTCGAAACAGCGCAGCTGATGCCTGCCTTCGCGAAGCCTTTCCATGTTTTGCAAGTCTTAGCTTCGACTTTTCTTGCACGCGCTTCGCGGTTGGCCTCTCGCCGAATATTGTTATCGCTTTAAGCGGAAGGCGCGCCGTGAGTGTGCACTCTCCCTTTTGTGCGTTGTCGTCGTCGCGCCTTGCACATCAAGTATGCTGAACCAACACGCCCAGTCTGCCATTCTTACAAGATCTCTAGCTTCGGCCTCTCTTGTCCGGAGACTGGAGTTGGCTCGGCGATGGTGTGCCCGTTCCCGCGCCGGGCGGCTTCTTCCTTGGCCATTTTGGAATAGCGAACACCACGAAGAGCCAACGCCCTCCTTTTGGGGGCGAAGCTCCTTAAGGCGGCACCCGTTCGTCCCTCGTAGTAGTGCGTAACCAGTCGTAACGCTAGTACCAGATCTTGGCCTCCAAGGTGGTGCCGGTTGGAGATTTTTCCTGCGCGTTGTTGAACAATAAAAAATTCGCAGCGTGCGCGTTAACTAAAAGCCGAATTCTTCTGTCTCTCATTCCCCATTAGCAGCCATTGGCATGTTCCAGTAGGAAACGTTAGTAGAAGTAGAAGTGTAAGTGTTAGCTAAAAGCCGACTTCTTCTGTCTCTCATTCCCATTAGCAGCCATTGTTTACCTCCAAGGTAGTGCCTGGTGAGATTTCTCCTGTGCGTGATTAAACAATAAAAATTTTGTTCAAAACGCCATTGATTGATGAAATAAACCAACGAAAGACGCCAGATGTTTTCTAAAAGCAAAACGAGAGAACGCCAGATGTTTCTAAAGCAAAGCGAAAAGATGCCAGCTGCTTAACAAAAGACGCCAGATGTTTTCTAAAGCAATGGTTTTCTAAACAATGAAAATTCACAGCGTACATGTAAAATTAAAGTGAGCTGCAAGTCGTCATAACTCATCGAACCTTTAGTATAAACGCGCCCGATCTCACGTCGGTGATGATGTACTGGGCAGAATTCACGGAAGATTCACGGTTTACCGATGAACCTCCGCAGCTTCGCCCACTCATCATCATTCACTCCGTGGATATGCTGTGATTTTTTTTACTCCACCGAGCCTCTCACTCACCTATTTCTCGCAAAGGGCTGGGTTGTAACATGGTGTAAGATATATACTCTTTAGGTGGGGACACCTCTCGCCTTACCTGCGAGGCGTGTTCGATCAGTTAAAGTAACAACGGCGTGCATCTGTGGGTCCAGTGACGGCAGCGGATATCTATCGGTTGGACGACGCAACTTCCACAGGAGTGTTTGATCACGGCCGCTAAATTAAAAAGAGGTGCGGCCTACCGAACGCTCTTTCGCGCCGGTGACAGCGCTAGTTCTTCCTCCCGCCGCCGCAGCGCTGCACAACGGTAAAGAAAACGTGCTCGCACAGGCGGCCAGCCGGCTGCGTGCATTCGTTTTAGTGGTCATTACAGTCTCCTCACGTTGACCTGTGTTTCCATTTCGGCTATTTATCTGCAAGACACGCCACATGACGTATCAGAATGGTTTCCTTTGCGGTGATTGCTACTATACGCGAGAAGGGCATGCTCCCATGAAGACACACATATAAGCGTGCTGTACAGCGCCGCTGCCAAAAGATAGATGGATGAATGTAAAACTTTATTGAACAATCGTTCTTTTTTTTCTTCTACGGGGAACAAAAGTGGTCCACTGATGTTCGTTGATGTCCTCAGTCGTTTGAATGCTCTAGCTTTTGTTATCTGCGTGGACGACTTCCTCATTGCGGGGGCTTTTTTAGAGATGCGTGATTAATTTCTGCTCTTCAAAATAAACTAGCGTGACATAGAATATCTCCCACGTATATACTTGCTAAATCTGGTGTATATCTGCTTCACATTGCATTAATAAGTGCCATTTCTAAATGACACCCGATTCAAACGTGAGTTGTTACCATTGAACTACATTACTGAAACACAGTAAATGCAAACGTCTTGCCTACATATTGTACAAAAATGGCAAGTTGGGCGAGTTGGCGCGTACTCACGCCCTGAAGAAACATCGCAGATGAAAAACGGAAACAAGAAATGGCGGAAAGACACACAGCGCTGCACACCGAACTGGATGTTCATTGGGTTTTAACTCTCGCGTTTTAACGCGGTCTTTCATGGCAGGGCTGTGTAGGCGGCCGTCCAGTCCATAGAATCCTTCCGCGTTCGACGTCATTGCACTCACCACGCTTTCTGTTTCAGCAACTTCTGCACGCAAGGGATTGACAACTTCTTTTCTTGAGCTTTGGCACTCGTCTAGTTAATATTGTTTGCTGTTCGACATGGAAGGAGTAGGCAAAACACGAACAAGTGGTCTACCTTTCAATGAGGACGCGGTTAGCTTGTAAGCTGTAAAAAATGAAAATATGGTCGGCATGGCTGTCGGTCGCAGCACCTTGCACTCTACCTTCAAGTCGTACTGCTTGAAGTGAACGAAGCGAATGTGTGACTTCTTCGCAGTTACCGATCTCCGCCACGGCAACAGGTCTTGGGCAACGCAGTTATGGTGAAATGCCCAATCACATTAGGCACTCACTGATAGAGCCAACGCAACGAAAAACCCGCACTTTTCTACCTCGTAAGCAAGCGTACGGCTGCTCATTTCCAGCAAGAGCGTTTGCTGGCGCTCGCCCGAGCCAACGCCCCAAGCGTTCGCTTACTAGCGGCCGCGGTTTACCGATGTGCAGCGCCCCTGCGGTAGCGTCTCAAAACTCTGCTTGTCACGCGTTCCCCCATTGAAAACGCAAACATTCGGCAGGCCGCAGCTCTTTTTAATTTAGCGGCCGTGGTTTGATGTACCATTGTTATTAGGGGCGAGGAGTCACGGAGTCGCCCTCTATCGGGCGCGACTCTCTTGCGTCCTGGGTAGGATAAAGCGAGTGCGCTAACCATGCATTTCGCTGTCTGCGCTTTATGAAAATACGACGCGGAATCCTTGGTGGACATTTGTATGAATGTTTTCGAAACCAGGGAAGTTTCCGCAGTGAAAAAATTAAAAAAAAAAATTCGGCAGATCCCACGTATCGTGGGTGTCGATGTTATGCGAAGTATGCGGCGGGAAGGTGTCTGTGACGTAATTTTTTTTTACTGAGCGAAGCGTTAAAAAGTGGCGCTAAAGATTTGTATAAATTTTATTCGCTCACATATATGTTGAAGTGCCGCATATGTGTTATATAACCAGTTGTTTACAGTTGGGTAATGCCGTCAACGGCAACGTGGGTATTACCAACAGCGGAAGTGGTAAGCTGCTTATACTTGTCCCTTATGATGAAGAACGCATGCAGGTTTCACGAACCCGTTTCCATGTGTGGAAGAGGTTCTTGACAGTCCTTGAAGAAGGTCATCATCACCGTGGTCTGTGAGCACCAGTTGCTGGCCATGACTTGTTAGTTGATCCGGTCGTGATCGCGGTGACGAGGGATCTATGTGTAGTGAAGTATGATGTACACAACAGCTGTTGCAAATCCTGGATGCCTCGGTCATTTCTTCGAGAAATCTATTGTCGATAGAGCCGGCGAAATGTCGGAACCTGAAGTCACCCTTCGCGTTGGTGAGTTATAGGTCGTCGAGGCTAGTAGGCTTGTATAGTGCTACGTAGACCAACATCAGTGGATGGCGCTTGTCGTATTCGTAAAATAACCTGGGCGCATGTGCCCTACGTAACCTGGTCTACAAAGCGGCTGTCAGTAAATCTGGCATCATCCTCTGTCAGCATGATGCCATCATCCAGCCTCGTAAGAAATGAAGGGGACACTGCGTCGTTCTGGCGGACTAAGTGCACTTTACGGTGCGATGATGTGAATATCATACGTAACTTTCGTTGATGTATTCCTCCGGGGTCGAGTAATGCTTCAATATAACTTGCGGAATCATAGGAATGCAAATGTTATGTTTATTAGACTGCTATAAAAGCGGAGCCAACACTGGAACCACAGATGTTAATCAGGTATGACGCCTGTATTGTAGGAGCACACATCGCAGGAGTATCATGTAGTGTTTATTGCTTTTTTACAAAATTAGATAGCCAGCACCATAGGCACAATTGACGTCGCAATGAGATTACGCCTGCATAGGCTGTTTTTTCAAGCCAGTTTGTACAGCTGGCGTGGCTCTGTGGTAGAATACCTGATTGCCACGCAGAAGTCTTGGGTTCGATTCCTGCTGGGATTCTAATTTTCATTATTTCCATTAGTCGGGTCAATGTTGCCGATGTCGGTTTTTCCTAACACTCTCGTACTTAAGTTACCAATCTCTGTTGTCGCCGTTCCTGGGTACATATAAACTGTCAATCACCTGTGGCGCATACCCGTACACCATGGTCCGTAGTAAACGGGTATGAGCCACACGCGTCTGGAGGAAAGGGTTTGACGACGTACGCGTCAGAATTTTCGCGATATTCATGCCATGCCCAGATAGTCATATTCGCCAAATCCTCTTACCCTCCCATGCCAAGTTTGGTCTACATCAAGTTAAGGAGGCGATCATGAGAGCACCCAGACGTAGGCGGCTAGATAGATAGATAGATAGATACGTAGATAGAAACGCTCAAAGTGCCAAAGGTTCGCTAAGAAATGCTTCGCATTTAAAACGCCAGGCCTGCGCGACACAGTCACAGCGCGAGAGCTGGAAGAGCGGCATTTCTAGAGCCCTTTATAAACTCTCTTGTGGCTACTAATACAAGTACATCAGCAACGTAGCCACTACGCCAGAAATCGTAATTTTTGGGAAGTTGGGAAGCACCCACCACGACATTATTCGTTATTCTGCGGAGAAGCGAGGTACAATCTGTAAGGCATTATGTGCATTTTGTTGATGCGACGGGTGATGACGATGAAGAACTATGGCTGAGCCCTTTGTAATGGGTTGGAAACTTTAAAGGACCCACTAGCTACGTAATTCATATTGTGGGACGGCCGGTCGTTATTTAACTGAACGGGAGAAACGGAGAGCGAGAGAGACAGAGAGAGGGAATTAACTTTATTGAGAGCCTGACGAAATGGATCATGAGAATCTTATGGGTTTCTTTAGCAACCAATAGAAGTGCACTTGCGAGGAACCCACTACGCTATAAATCACAATTTTTGTGAAGTAGGGAAGCAGCCACTATGCAATTTTTCATCATTCTGCGGAGAAGCGTGGTACTCGCTAAACACCCGTAAGGCATTATGCGCACTTTGTTGATGCTGTGCCTGATGACGATGAAGAATTATGGCAGAGCCCTTTGTAATGGGTTGGAAGCATTCAACAACCTACTCGTTGCGCAATTCGCATTGTCTGATGCCCGGTTACAGAATTCGCGTTTGTGTGACGCCTGGTTATTATTTTACTCTTCTACCACACTACATTACATATGTTAATGTGGTTCCTTCCCGACATGAAGCCTGTATAGGGTCTTTCTGCAGCGCAGTTTCAAGCACCGGCATGGCTCTCAGGTAGAACACTGGGCTCCCACGCAGAAGGCCCGGGTTCGAACCTCGTTCCATCCTGGAAATTTTTTCTTATTTCCTTTTTTGGATGTGAAGCATCTTATAGCGGAGTTCAATCCGGTGGTGGGAGTTCAATCCCCACCTCTCTCCCTTCCCGCTCTGCCTCCCCCATCCTCCTCTCTACTTCCCCTCCCCCTTTCCACTTCCCGTTCTCCCCTTTCCCCCTGACCATTCCCTCTCAGAAACGCGGGCTCTACATGCCGAAACACTGCTTCGCATCGCCTCATGGTCCCCTTTAGTGGGAGATGTTGTGATTTTTTTTATTTCGTGCGATAGTGGTTACGGACACCGGCGGCGGCGGCGGACAACTACGGCGCCAAAAACGGTCGTTGAAATGATCTCATAACAGCTTTCGCTGTAAAAATTTAAGGCAGCTTCGCATTGGTGGTGCCAAGTCTGAAGGAATTACGGAACGGGGTGTCCTGCTTTGTTTTTCATTAGTTTCCTTCTTACTCTCTTGGTCTTTCCCTCTTTGATATTTTTCTGTCTTTTTTCTATTTCATTCTATTTCTTTCTCTCTCTCTACCTCTTTTTGTCCCGTTCTCGGTCTTTCTACCTTACTTTCTCTTTCTCGTTTGCTTCCTCTTTCTATCTTTTCCTGTCTCTCTCTATTTCTTTCTCCCTTTTCCTTTGATTATCCCTCTTCTTTCTCTGGCCCATATATATGATATTTTGAAATCGTAACGCAATGTAATAAATACCATAACAGAACAAACAGCGGATGTGTAGCTACGTGTTTAAAACACTCGTCTTCGGAGGGTGGAGTCCCGCATTGATATCCAGCCCCGTCAAGTAATTTTATTTGTGGACGAGCTGCGAGTGACATTCTCGTTTCTTTTCCAAGCATATCCAGTCGAGCACTTCCGTTTTGCGAATATCCATCAAACGTCTTGAAGTAATAGAAATCAATGGTTCTGGTTCGAAAGGTATATGTATACATATGATGTTGGAGCATAACTTTACTTATGACTAGGGCCAACTATCAGAAAAATTGATCAAGATTGATTCAGTTCATTGAACGAGGAACAATGAACTTTATTGCTACCAAATGGGAGTGGGGGAGCAGCTGGGATTGTTGTGGTACCTGGCGGAGCAGATCTCAACCACACGCTTCTTTCTACGTGGTCTATGGGATCTGCTTGAGCAGCGCACAGAGGAATACACCAGGGTACACGAAGTGCGAATGCCACTGCCAGACACATAAGCCTAAGTTCGCTTCCAGAGAGAGAGAGAGAAAAAAACGTTTATTTGCCTAACAGTGTTCCGAGCGATGCTCGGCATCACCCTAAGGTGGGAGAGTCCAGGAAACCTCTCGCTTCAACTGCCCTCTTGGCCCTGGTGACAAGTTGTCGCTGGTCTTCCGGTCCTCGAGGGTGAGCTTGGCCTCCCACGTTTCGGTTAGGTGGTCGTCGTTCGTGTTTGCTGCTTGACTGATATCCGTCTCCGGTTGCATATCGCGGTTTAAATGACACGGGCATTCCAGAACTTTTTAACACGAAGTGTTTTACGCCGTGGTCCACCACAGCTCTACTGACGTATTTCCGTCACGGATATGACGTTGTAAAATACAAAAGCTAACAGTGGGCAAAGAAAAAAAAAGAGAAAACGTTCCGTCACCGGGAATCGAACTTACGACCCCTCGCCCCGCAGCGCGAAACGATTCGGCCACGGACGGCACGTTCTTCGCCATGCTAACGGCGAGCTATTTATATACACCATTTGCCGGTGACTACTCAGAGATCTGTGTTACAGCGTGTTTTCGTTATCACTGGCGAGATGGCGCGAAGGGCAGGAAGAGCGAAGAAGAGCGCGCTTGGAAGGTCGTCGCCGTTGCGACGAGGGCCCGCGCCTAAAGGGCGTGGTCGCTTGTGCGTGCGCTTATCTCGTGATCGCGGTGGTTTGTACGTCTCGCGTTGAGAGCACGAAGGTCACTTGGCTCACTGCAGCGGCCGCTTTTGCGAAAGGAGCGCGCTGCTCACGCAGAAATAGGTTACAAATGTGACAGTTCGCTCTAATCCTGTGTATGTTCGTTTCGTGCGTCCTTTCTGCTTGAGCAGCGCGTTGCAAGTTTCGAGCTGCTTGCCGTTTTTCTCGCGACATTACAATTTCTTGCTGTAGCATTCATTTCTTCGCCCTTGGGGCGAAAGAATGCGCAACAAACGCTCAACTACGTCTGTGAAGACACGTTTCACTTTCGTGTTATACCGATTCCTATGACAGAGGGATCAGCCATGAGCCACGTTTTTTTTTGTTTTATTTCCCTATGGTGACGGCCATCCTACGTGACGGATAGCTTTCTATCAGTCGGCATAGAAATACTTACCAATTTAAAACGATTGTGTGTCATAATTATGAATAAATGATTGCTTTACTGACCTTTTTGTTTCAGGAAAAATATCAGTAAAATCCGGTTTGATGCCAAGTTTCGTTAATTCAGGTTGACGACAGCATTTAACTATATGGCTGCCTGCTGGGGAATGGGCAGTTTTTGTTAGGTCGGGACTGCGCAGAAACACGTTTTGTTAAGTGGAGTTCCGGTTGTGTTATCAGGCCGAATTGATAGGATTCGTTTTTGCCCGCATCAAGATTCTATCAAATGTATCGCCATTTGTAACTGCAACATACCACTATCCGTGCGTTAGCGCTTGCTGGAATAATCGAAATTGGAATATTACTTGCCGAAATATTACTAGTGGGTCTTGTATTTTCTACTTTGGTAGTTGGAGCACCGTACTTTCCATTATTAAAATACAGAACTTTATTCGTTTTTTTTATGTTACATTGAATGTACATTGAATGAGCGTCCTGAATCTGCATTTGGCATGGGAAACGGATTATTATCCTACATGACGATATCAGGTTGCACCTAAGAAACTCAATGAAGGAGACCTCAAGTAGATTATTTGCATATTAGTGGTTTCATAAAATCTGTTTTTTTCCTTTGTATTCTAGTGAACTGTAGACAAATTACATTGTTTGGTCACTATATTTTAGACACAAAGACTTGTCAAGGCCCATTTCAGTGATTCTGGTTCCCGAATTATTATATCTTTCGGAGCTGCGGTTGCGGATTCTGGGTAAAGGGTCAGTTCCTTTGAAACATGCAATTTCACCTCGAACACTGTTGGCTGCTTTAATTAAACCTGGTGTTTAGTTCTTGTAAATTTGTCTGCTATGCTTGTTATCAAGTTTCATTTATTTTACGAGTGATATTTCCAGTATTTCTCTTCTTCAAGCACTTCAGTGATTTTCATTACACATTTTCCCGGTTCGTTATGCTCGAAACATTTAACACACGAGAACTTGAACATGCTGCCTCTGGGGCTAAGGTAAAAGCATTATAACGATTAACTATAAAGTTAAGAGTTTCAGGAAGTCATGTCTTCTTATTCAAAGTGGCCTTGAAGCAGCACAGATTTTCAGCAATGCATTGCGACTGACTTTCCCGTTGTCGGTCTTCGGAAGAGCTTCTAGAAAGAACACGCCTCCATAGAGATGCTTGTGCGCGGCGAAGTTTCCTGCGGCAAAAGACATCAGCCCATTAGGTATATTATAATTTTGATAATTGGACATCACTGTCATGAGTAAGCTTCTTGTAACGATAGCCGTAGCTTACGTTGCACAAAATGAGTCGTTTCGTTATCTTACTTGTCGCTTTGACGTCGCGGGTATCGTGTCTATGGTCTCTTCGGCGCGAAGCACGAATTGAAATCGCACGCTTCGAAGTGAAGGCGTGGTGGCATCTCTTCAAACAAGTGAGGCCCCACCGTTATAAACGAAACGTGGAACTTGTGACGAAAAAAATTTGATGCTGATATTGCCGCGCTCGCTTATTGCTTTATATTGGCGTATTCGGTTTTCACCCCAAAAACTGTTAGCAACGCTCTGCGCAGACGACGCGGGAATGTTTGGCAGGCTTCACAATTGTTTGAGATCATTCTGTCAAGATTAAGCGCAGGGCGCGAATAGTCAATGTCATTCGAGAGCTTGCGTGAGCGCAAGCGATAACGTTGGAAGATTCGACGATTCAAGTATATAAAAGACGAAGCGCTCCGATATTTATCGGATTACTCGTCGGCCGACGACTGTTCTCGCCACTATCAGTGTACCGCGTGAATTGATTGTGCTTTGACTTTTCATTTGCCGGGCACAAGTTTGCCCAAATAAAGAGTTACGTGTTTCCCAGTCTTGCTGCAGTCTTCGTCACCGTCACAAGCACGGGACAATATGAGCTTTTTTGTCATTAGTGTATCTTACACGCAATATAGCACATCATAATATCACAGCGCTATATTCAGGTGTACTGTTCTAGCTGCAGTAAACTTAATGTGAACTTTTTATGTAAATAAAGATAATCGGTTTATATAAAGAAGAATAAACTTCCCGTTTTATCAATCGGAGCAACTTTACTGCACGCCTGTTCCGCCCACTGTTCTCGCTGGTTGGATTCACAAATGCGACGTTTCTGGGGCGAAAATGGCCTAGTAGTCGCTCTTCAAAAAGTTGCTCTCGAAAAACATCGAATATATGGCAAGAAAGTGTGTGAAGTGGTTACGAGCAACCGGATCGTGTTAATCACAAGTGATGCGTCCCGGTCTGTCGGCGAGACCGTCTGTGTAAATCAGTGAACTATCGCTATAATCAAGGCTGAAGCTCTGCGGCATCTAACCTCCTCCTCTAAGTGCAGAAAGGTGGCCTTCAATTGATTTTAGTCGTCATTCTGCCAGAGTGCGTCTTTTCAACAAAAAAATGTCGCGCATGTAAAGTTGTCTAATCGTGTTCGCACAGAGCAGGAAGACCGAAAATATATCCGCAGTATGCTACAGAATGCCTTGATACATGGCGGAGTAACAGGAATGTACAGAAGCTTCCTTGCCAATGTAAGTTATCTTATTATAGTTCAACAAAATTTGGTACAGGGCAATATCGTGCATAGCTTTTCGGAAAGTTCAAACTTCAATGCAGAGCAGACCCTCACAAAGCCGAGATCTACAGTACAGGCGCTAACATCCATCTTCATTTGTGGCTCCGCCAGCCACAGTACAAACACAGAGACATGCGCAGTAGTACTTGTGCAATGCTATGGTCACGTGACATCAAAAGACATCACAGGAAACGCTCAAGATATCCGATCTCTGCCTTCCGAAGCTTCACAGGTGGGTCAGTGACGCAGTTATCTCCTTCCTTTCCCAAAGTGTGTATTGCACTGAAGCCTACTCATAACCTCGATGGCCGTGTCGTCATCGATGTGTCGCTGTAGGCTGCACAGTGGTTTGAGCGTTGATGGGTACCTTCACAACATGGCCCTTCATACCAAACTTGCCTCCTTCGTGTCACCGCTGTGCCCTGTGCTAAACAGCTTTGCCTGTCGTCCACCTTCATAAGGTGGAATCGTTCCGAAATTGTTTGCTGTTTGCTCGTTATCGGGCTACTGCAGAGCCGTAAGCAGCAGTTAACAAAGCTAGTGGCGACATGTTTTTGCCTCTGCCCAACCACACTATGTTTAAAACTTTTTTTGTAGCACTTTAAAATTATCGATCAAGGGCAATCATCAAAGTACAAGAAGTTAACGATTACCTCAGGACTGACGTTTCGCACCTGTAGTAAAATAAGACAAGTCATTTCATTATCATCTTTAGTTAGAGAGGGAGTGTGTGTCAGAAGTTGCCGCTGTAAGCATTGGTGCCACTATAAGGCACTATGCAAACTCAGTAATTCGGAAACGCTAATTTAGCAAAAAAAAAAGTTCAGGAGACATTGTTATATGTCAAGGTGGATGGCCATTGAAGCTGTTTAGCACACGAAGCAGAGCTGACGCATAATTTCTAACCATAGGTGGTCAGACACACTGCAACCAATTGCACAAAGTCTGCTCAGAAAGTTCCTTTTGTATTTAGTTTAGTTTACAACTGTAGTACCGTAACTAGAGTCTTCCTACAGTTCTTATGCTAGTTTTTCATTCCAGCAGCATGCGTGCTTCTGCCGCGACATGCATCGTCCTGCCTGGCTTGCCGCATGCGCTTGGAGACAAATTTTAAGTGACGTTTGCCGCCCGTGTGTTCTCTTCTTCATTTTTAGTGGACGAGTGGTGAGTGGTGGGGTTTGTCTAAAGTGTGTGTCACGTACCAGCGCAAGAAAGGAAACATCCCCTAGCCATGTACAGCGTCACTGTAAAAGCTCCCTGAAACCTGGATTTCCGTACAGTGTCCTGAATTCGCAATAATTAAACGGGCCACCCGAACTTTGTGGAAAGCTTCACACTGGAAAGTGACACAACTTTAGGAACTACAAAGAGCAATTATAACGTGCCTTGGTATTTCACATACGTGAAAAAGTTGTTAAAGAAGAAATCACGGACTTTAGGGGCGAAGCTCCTTAAAGCGGCACCCGTTCGTCCCCGTCGTAGCAGGGGGGTGAAACTTCCTATACCATCCATGGAACGCATTATTCGCTGGCAGCGCCGGACGAACGCCTGGTGTTTGGGGGCGGTACTAAAACATGGCGGCGCATTGCTGACACGCACTGGGGGACGCCATCTTGATGAGGACTGAGGAGTGGTTGGGAGGGGGGGGGGGTCGATTTAGCGCCAAATTCAATTGGGGTGCACCAGCAAGCCAAATTGAGCGAGTGGAAGGTATTCAGATGGCGAGCACGCGAGCTTCTTCCAGTTGCGCAACCCGCCACATGATCAAAACGGCAATCGTTGCGTTCTGATGGATGAAGGTTTACCCATCCACCTACTTTTGCACCACTTATTCTAAGTAAGACTGTTTTTGTTTACGTCTACACATGAATTAGACAAGAATAAAGAGCAGAGTTTGTTTGAATGATTTATTGCCTAAACATACCATTCATACAGTAAAAGCACAACTTGAATATTTTACGCTACTGCTGCAACCGCATCCTGATATGCCGTGCAAGCGTAGAAAAACAGAGAGCAGCATGCAGATCGTACCTTTCGTCCGCCGGGATCCTAAAGAATTTTATGCCGGTGTGGCGTGAAGAATTTCGACACCCTCAGCACAGCACGATTTGTGATAACGGCGCGAATCCATTCATGCGTCTGTTTCGCTGAAGCTTGCAAGGGTTTCGCCAGTTTCCTTGAAACAAACCTTACGGTGGTAAAAGCGGCCTTTGGGACGCCGTAGGCCGTAGCACACATGGGCGCGCAACAAGAAACGCCCCTTTTTCGCCGTGAGAGATAGGATGGCGCAGTTCCCGTTTTACACTCCGGGTTGCGCTCGAATTTTCGCAACCTCGAACTGCAACCTTTAGATTCACTTGCGTATTAAAAACTCCGGAGTTAATAAGTAACCTGGTAATTACTATAAAATGGAACAACAACGTTCATTTATGTTCGTATGTATTACAGCTCCCAAACATTAGGATCGCTGCGGTCACGGGACAGAAAAACCGCGAAGTTTCATCCCCCTGGTCGTAGTGCGTAACCAGTCTTAACGCTAGTACCAGATTTTGACCTCCAAGGTGGTGCCGGTGGGAGATTTCTCCTGTGCGTTGTTGAACAATAAAAAATTCGCAGCGTGCGCGTTAACTAAAAGCCGAATTCTTCTGTCTCTCATTCCCCATTAGCAGCCATTGGCATGTTCCAGTAGGAAACGTTAGTAGAAGTAGAAGTGTAAGTGTTAGCTAAAAGCCGACTTCTTCTGTCTCTCTTTCCCATTAGCAGCCCTTGTTTACCTCCAAGGTAGTGCCTGGTGAGATTTCTCCTGTGCGTGATTAAACAATAAAAATTTTGTTCAAAACGCCGTTGATTGATGAAATAAACCAACGAAAGACGCCAGATGTTTTGTAAAAGCAAAACGAAAGAACGCCAGATGTTCCTAAAGCAAAACGAAAAGACGCCAGCTGCTTAACGAAAGACGCCAGATGTTTTCTGAAGCAATGGTTTCATAAACAATGAAAATTCACAGCGTACATGTAAAATTAAAGTGAGCTGCAAGTCGTCATAACTCTCATCGAACCTTTAGCATAAACGCGCCCGATCTCACGTCGGTGATGATGTACTGGGCAGAATTCACGGAAGATTCACGGTTTACCGATGAACCTCCGCAGCTTCGCCCACTCATCATCATTCACTCCGTGGATATGCTGTGATTTTTTGTTGCCGCAAAAACCATTTAAAAGCGTTGATCGCTGGTCGGCCTGTAAAATAGCTGTTGCATCCTGTGCTACATCTCTCAGAAGTCCCAAATATCATATTTCCGCTCTCCATTCTCGACTTGATTAAAAAACCTCGGGGTAAAGGCAAGTGTATTTTCTTCGCATTAGCAATTTGCTGTCGCTTCAACATATTGCGAACTATAAAGCTAAAATCAGAGCGCAAAACCAGAGCAACAGACGTGGTCTTCACAAACTGGATAGGCGTTCTGTTCATTGCGTCGTTGGCTTCATTGAGTGACGTAACATCGCATGCCATTGGTAGACGGTCTGGGAAAGAATACATTTTTCTAAACAGGCCTGAGTCATAGCCTTTCTCTATGCCTGAGTGGCCTGTAGAAACAGCTGCGTAAAGCTCTCCCGTAGCTGAGCACACATCAAAAATTGGGGGACGCTTAAAGGGCCCCTCACCAGGTGACATAACGAACTTTAGTTAGACATTAGAAGTTTATGCAAGCCCAATAAAAAGTATTATACCACAAGAATTTTTCTAATCGGTCCGTTCGAAGCTGAGAAAAACAATAATTTGTAGCAGCGCGAAACCATGATGCGAGGAGGCGAGCTGCAAATCCTTGCCGCTCGCCCCGTGTATCCTTCGAAAGCCAAATCTCTTCCCTGCTCTCTTCGGCACGCGAGAAGGAGGATTACATAACGCATACGCATGAACACGCCATGCGCACAAAATGTCACGAGCGCATGACGTGCCCGAACCAGCCCCATGCAGCCACCGAGACGCGAGTGGTGTTGTGGCGGCGTTCTTTGCGCTTCATCTCTGCAAGTTATGCCGAATGCGCCCTCGCCGATCACTTGGCTTTCAACCTATTACCATAGTCCCTCAGTATTGAGGGACTATGCTATTACTGAGCACGAAAGCTGCAACATTTGTACGGACGCGAGACTAGCGGTGTGCCGCATGAACATCTAGTTAGACGCGGGAAGATAAATGAGCCTAATGAGCGCGGGAACGCGGTAGAAAATTAGTTTCGTTGTAAAGGGTGGCGTCTGCACGATGCGCAAAGCGCGAGAACACGAACGCGTGCGAAACGGAGGTACTTTAGTGTCGAATCTCGCTGCCATTCGCAGTAAAAATTTAAAAAAGAAAACCCACACATTCCGTTTGTGTGTTTTATTATTGCTTTCAAGTTTTATTCATCCATTCAAGCAACAAATTACACAAACTACACATCGGGTCAAATAATTATCGCAGTGTCACATGCTACTGTTGGCGACGTCAGAGCACAGTCGTCTACGTAGAGGAGCGACGTCACAGCACTACCATCTACGTAGGGCCATTCCACCATGCACGTCATCCCCTCATTCTCTGGACACGCGGCCGCGAGAAGGGCAAGCAGCGTTCAGCTTGAAATTTGACCCATTTACGTGGCGCGTAGCGTTGCAAATTTTGGCAGACGTAATCGTGAACCCCCAGTGCTGGCATTGCGCTCGTCAGCTCAAAAGTGTCAAACCTGGTGAGGGGCCCTTTAAGCTTCGCCTTTAAGAGTTGAACGCGACAGCGATATCCGGCACCATCCTCATCGTGCTCTGTTTCGCTTGTCATATGTTCAGTCGCCCGGTCTCTCTCTCTCTCTCTCTCACACACACACACACACACACACACACACACACACACACACACACACACACACACACACACACACACACACACACACACCACACACACACACACACACACACACACGCACACACACACAAACGCACGCACACACACACGACATACCTATAGTAAAGGTAAAGGTTTCCGCCCTCTTCAACAGCACTTTTAGGACAACACTGCACCAACTACGTGTGTGTAAGAGAATGCGCGCACTAATGCGTATGCGCTTTGTAATGGGTGGCATGCTTTAAACCAGCAGCAATCACGCGCGTCGCGCGTGACACTTTTTCGAAGTTGCGATGCACCCACTAAGTGTTCGTAAGGGAATACGCGCAGTAATGTGTTGGCCTTTTGTAATGGGTGGCCGGCTTTAAACCACCAACTCGTTAAGCAGTTCATATGGTGCGACGCCCGATGGCAATACACGCTTGTACCCCGTTTTACTGCGATATTACATCTCGTACTGTGACAGCCGTACACAGGACGCGTATGTGTTTGAAGCATTAAAGTTCATTTCAGTGCAGTTCCAAGCAATGAAGTGGCTTTTCGGTAGAACAGCTGGTGGCCACGCAGACGGCCTGGGTTCGATTCTGACTCGAACATAAAATTTCATTATTTATTTTATACAAGACGATGATTTTTCGCTCACAGCCAACGACGCCGACACGGAATTTCTGCGGAACGAGATCTTTAACGCTGTCGCGTTAAAGCAAATTAAAGAAAAATTTTACAACACTATTAAACCGAAAGGTGTGTTAGCCCTGCGCCTTGTCGATGAATTCGGTCATCCAGTACCAAACATTTCTTCATTCATTACTTCATGAAACGTTTGCTTACCCTTTCTCGCGCTCCAACATTGAAGATCACGGATTTGATTTTCGTATGGGTCCCTTTATTTTTTATGCTATCGGATTCCGATAATTATTATTAAAGGAGCACTGACATCAAATTCACACATGTCAAGATTTTTGCATCCACGAGTAGTTATCTACATCCTAGTAGCGATTCGCGACCGAAAATGCAACTGAGGGACGAATAGCTATCTGTTTTATTGATTTATATCACCGGTATCTAGCACGATTCAAAACGGCCTGCAAGCCCGCTATTTTTTAGCGCTGGTAGCGCTCCCTCGTGGTCAACTCCAGACCGCGCCCCAGTTTACCACTTGCCCACAGAAAGGAGCAGGGAGTCGGAACGAAATGTTTTTCGTTTCGGTTTTAGTTTCGTTCCACCGCAAAAAGTTCCGTTCCGTTTCTGTTCCGGAACGAAAAAAAAATGTTCCGTAACGGTTCGTAACGCTTTTTTTACGCAAAAATTTGAAGTTAAGGTAATCATAAAAAACATTCGATTTGTGATGTAGTTACTTGCCCTCCTCTTTGGAAAGTGGGACAAGGGTAAAACACGTTCTTCAGAGGAGCGGAAGCAACTCTACCACGAATTCCTACCAACTTGCACAAAGAAGTATTAATTTCAAAGTCATAGTATTTATTTTCTCAAACGAAAAACACGATTTTTTTTAGTGGGAACAATGCTTTGTGTCAAGGGAGTGAGCACGATATCAGAAGCAGCACGTCAATGAGTCCGAGACCTCTGATGTCCGAGACCGCTGTTCTGATAAAACTGCGCGGAACACGCAGCACACTTACAGCGAAAGCTGGAAGAGCGGACTTTGTAGAGCCCCTTGTAGATTCTCTTGGGGCAACTAATACAAGTACACATGCAAGATACCCACTACGCCATAAATCACTGTAATTTTTCTCAAGTAGCGAAGTTCCCTCTATGCAATTTTCCGTCACTTTTTTGAGCAACATGGTACCCGCTACACATCTGTAAGGCAGTGCACTTTGTGCTGTGGCTGATGATAATGAGGAATTATGGCTGAGCACTTTGCAGTGGGTGGGAAGCAGTGTTGCGGAATGGGAGCCTCCATACCATTCCAGTTCCATTCCGGGGAATTAGGACTTGCCGCAATTCCATTTTTTTCAATTCTTCGGAATGAAAAAACTTGGCCCATTCCCACTCCGGAAATGGCCGGGCAGTTTAATTCCATTCCTGTAATTCCTTAGCGTAGGAAAGGCACCATGACAGTTTTATCGAGTTAAGAATGAACGCCACATAAAGCTGATCGCGAAGTTTTCTCGTGAACCGAAAAACGATTGAAAAAATTTCGTTTTCACTCCGGAACGAAATAATGTACAAAGTTTCGGTTACGTTTTCGTTCCGGTCAAAAATTTTTTTCGTTTTCGTTTTCGGTTTTCGTTCCGTTCCGACACCCTGGAAAGGAGTGACGTGAGGATCGGCTGCTCAGCTAACATTTCGTCTGCTAGGCGCGCACGTTCAGTCATGCCTTGTCACCAGCGTCGCCGTCAAAAGTATCGACTTTTGTTGAAGACGACATTCTGGAACTTAGAATCACCGCGATACGCGACGTCGCGAGTCATTTTCGCTTCGACCCTTCGCAAAACAGCGATTCAGAAATGGACGCCGTTCCAAGCAACAACGAGGAGGTGCCCGGGGACGCACGCTTGGGCCATACTCGCTGGTGTGTCACAATTAGCTATATCAGAGAATCTTAGCGTGCACGGCATTCCGGCATACGCAAAGGGGTCTATGGAATATCGGCATAGCGAATGCACACCAGCGGTGAAATAGAATACGATAGGTTTCTACAGTAACAATTCTGTGCTTGCCAGGTTCTTCTTTGCGCCGCCAGATGGCCCCACCTATCCGGCCTCTCACGGCTACGGCTGCAGTAACCCGGTATTACTCTAGCGCAAGGAAGTCCACGGACAAACTAACATTAACTATTAACGCTACATGCGTATTACTTGTTAGCGATGTTATTTATCTATAGGCTACTCCACTTTGATAGCTTGTGGTCGTGTTGGCGTGTACCATACGTGTAATGAAACGCCACGCAATTTCCGCTTTTTCCGCGCCTCGACGAGCAGGTCCGCACTACGCAGCGGTTCCCCGACATGCTGGCACGTAGTCGCTCCGATTGATCGCGCACGACAAATTAGTCGATGCGACACGATGAATCGCAAGCACGGATCGGGACAGCAAGGAGAGCCACTGGCTGGGAGTGAGAGCGTCGCCTGGCGTCGGCGCCAGTCGGCGCCACAATAAATACACTCAGATCGGCGACGTGACTGTTACTAGGGTATCGTCACTCAGGATGCTATTTGCGGAATGTATCACACCTTACACGTAGCACATGTGTCGATGTCGCAGCGTGATCAATCTTCCGTTGAGCTTTTGTACGCTGTTTGCCATCGAAATAGAATTACTTCCACGCGACGGACGCCATTCAAATTTGGCCAAGAAGACCTATGCATACCGAGCAATCGAATGAATGCCACATCTCGACTTTAAAATTTGATGTCAGTGCTCCTTTAAACTGAAGCGCTGATTCTCATGTGCCGTTGACACAATCAACTCGAAATATGCTCAGAATACAAAAGAATACGGTTCCATAATATGAGGCTCCATCTTTACGAAATCGTTTCAAGATAGCTGCCTACCTAAGGATTGCAAAACGGCCAAAGTGATCCGATTTCATAATATGGCTACGTGCATAACTCAAGTAACTATCTATATATTTCCCTTAGATCTGTTTTCTGCAAACTAATTGAGCAAATGACTGATACTCACCTTGTCAAGCATTGGAATCAGAATAACTTCTTTCATAACACTTAGTACTGCTTTCGTGAATTACTTTATACAAAAATCAGCTTCTTGTATTCACATACGACCTGCACGTTGCTCTTGACAGAGGTGTGGCGAATGGCTGTGTTTCTTTTATATTTCGCTTAAGCATTTGGCAAGGCTAACCGCTAGGTGCTCCTACTAATATTACACTACCTGCGCATTGACTCCGTTGCCTGACTGGACAAGAGAACTTCTTTCTAACCGCACATTTTGTTCCCACTAAAGATACTGATTCTTATGGAGTACCCATGCGTTCGGGTGCATCACCAGGTTCTGTTCTAGGCCCACTACTACTTTTGAGTTATAGCTATGACTAGCCAAAAAATATGCTTTCCTATTCGCCTTGTTTGCAGACGACTGTGTATTACCGTGACGTTACCAATGATAGCCACTACAAAACCCCCAAAATGAGCTAAGTAATATTTTACTTTGGTGTAACCTGTGGAAAATGGAACTTAATATTTCTACATACAAGCAATCAGATAGTCACATAACCACACATCTTTCGCTCTTTACTCCTACCGTTTGAACGCAATCCCACCCGAATATGTGTGGTCTTATCAGTGCATTGGTCTTCTTATTACTAACTCTTTGTCATGGTCAAAACACCCTGACCAGCTGACAGCGATGTCCCAACGTTGACTACCTAACATCTAAGTTAAGTAGTCAATGTGGGGAGTTCGATGTCAACCGCCGCAGTGGTACAGTGGTTGGACTGCTGGCCAGAAAGTTTCCGTTTCGATTCCGGCAGCGGTGGTCGCATTTCTATGCATAGGCGAAATGCAACAAGCCCGTGTACTTAGATTTAGGTGTACGTTAAGCCCGCGTACTTAGATTTAGGTGTACGTTCAACAACCCCAGATGGTTCAAATCTCCGGAGGCCTCCAAAATGGCGTGCCGCCTAATAAACATATCGTAGTTGTGTCACGTGACCCCGCCGATATTATTATTAAAATACAAGTTGAATCGCAGACTTGTTTACGTAAAACGAAGCATTGATCATGAGCCAACGTTTTTAAAGAAAAATTTACACGTCATGTACATTCGTCACGTACAGGAATGTGACTCATTCGTATGGGACGCTGACCAGGTAACATTCAATAACAAGCTAGAGGCTCTTCAAAACCGCGCGGCATGTTTCATTCTATCCAACTATCATCGAACATCCAGTGAAACTGCCATGAAGGCTAGCCTTAACTTCACTTCGCTCTTCATGCGCAGTAAATTGACTGGCATCTGAGTATCTCAAGAAATATGTAATCCTAATCGCGTAATAAATATTCGTTTTATACAGTCTGCATGTCTGCATCTTTCACGTCATCTCGCATATGCCATCACAACACAGTATACATATTCATTGTAGTACCATCTTAACCTTTTGCAATTCGGATCTGCAGAATCCCGCTAGGTGGCGGAAGGTTCAAAAAAGGGAAATTGACAACTGCCCGTTTGCGGAACGAAGACACATCGCACTAACCAGACATCTATCGCTAATTATTACAATTTGAACACAATTCCACTCGAATATGCGCTACAAAAGGGTGTTTGAAATTTTCCCTTTCTTAAAGGGACCGACAACTGGCCAGAACGGGTGATTAGATCCTGGTGGAAATGAAAAGGCCGTGAATTATAGTGACAGATTTCAGAATACTTTTAGGGATCTGAGTAGGATTTATATTTTTAAATCGCGTTTAAAAGTAACAAAAACCGGCATGTCACGCAGCCTAGCGCGAGCGCCATGAACCAGACGTATGCAGTCTTAAGCACTTTGTTGTACGTAGTCTAATGCTTTTACACGCACCAGAACGAGGGCTGAAAATTTGAATATGTATGTTATTGTCAATTCCCGTTTGTTTCTAAGGTAAAAGAAGTAAAGCATGAGATGCGGCGCTGCTTTCGTGGCTTCCAGTGAAACGGAGGCTGCGGCGCATGCGCGCGGCGTCCGGCGGCGTTTCCCGCGTAGCTCGACTCTCGTCTGCTCTCGTCGTATCGGACTTTTGAAGAGTAGCACGCGAGTTTACGCTGCTGCTCGCAAAATGCCATCGACTTACTGTTCTGTGGAGGATTGCTACCACTTCATCAACAGCACTGCTGGTGTATCCTACCACTTGTTTCGTTTTCGAAGGCTTAGCTTAGCTTGGCTTGACTAAAATGTGATAAAGCGACCTGTGTACGGCCAAAGTACTTCTATAAGAAGCCCCAGAAAAACGCTATAACTATTGTAAAATAATTTAATAGGCTAGAAAGCAGTAGTCGCGGCACCGCAGGCTTTGCAAACGTAACATTGCCTTTTTATACTTAGGGCATATCTTGTCACCACTGCTGGCGTATAATCGCTATCGCGCTCACCTCTCACTGTTTGCAGCATGTGATATTAAGACTGCATAATCGCTGCAGATCGAAAAACTCTGATTACAAATGTTCTACGGCGTTCTCCGCGTTACCACTCCGTGATTAGAAGCTCTGACCGGTAAGCTTCCCGTTGCACTCAAGAAAACGGGTACCACAAAAGTTGGTTGTCGGTCCCTTTAACCATCCCGCCACCTTGCTGGATTTCGCAGAAACGATTTAGATTATGTGTCCAGTTGTCCAGCTGCTTCGAGTTGTCGATTATTTCGCCCTCGTGATGCCAATTGCTAGCTCCCTGGTTACCTCAGTTGGTGGAGCAACCACCCCGGAAAAGCGTTGGTCGCGGGTTCGATACCCGGAACAGGACGAACTTTTCGTCAAGTAGCTTTCTTTCTGAGAAACCCGTATGGATGCCCTTGTGGCTTGCTACAAACGGGTGGTTGTCGATTTCCCTTTCTTAATTTTAACTTTTTCCCAATCTTTCCATCTGCCTCTCCCTTCATCTTGCCTTTCGCCTCTCCCCTCTAGATTGCTGTATAGCCTCGAGGTCAAAATAAAAACAAATTAAAGAAAGTAAAGCTCTGCGGCACAGGCGCTTTCCTTATTTCGGAAAGATTTGTCGGAGCGTGCAATACAAGCATTTTAGGAATTACTAGCACATTTTCCCTTTAAACAAGCTTTGTACGACTCTCCCGATTATCTGATTCCGGCAAAGCTCGAGGCCCGCGTACTGTGCGATGTAAGTGCACGTAAAGAAACAGTCGATGGTCTAAATTTTCGGAGTGCTCCACGAGAGCGTGCCTCGCAATCATATCCTGTTTTGACACGCAAAACCCCATAAATCATCGCTATTATTCCCAAATGATCAAAGCAAGCTACAAACCACCTTGTGCCATGTTCATTCTGTCGCAGCTTTTTTCCATGGGAAGAATAAAAACACATATCTCGAAACAGCCCCAGGTGCAGGGCGCACACGGGGCAATAAACTGAACTGAAATGTTGATAGTTCTCACAGTAAAAGAAGTCGGAAAATAGAAGCAGCGCCATCTTTGAAGATGAGACATTTTTAACCTGCCTGCCCGCACTTAGGGAGGTACAGGAGTTTTGCAAAAAATTCAGTGCACAATGCAACTGTGCTTTCACTAGAATTCAAATCCCGCATGATCATATGTTACGTCGTTGTATGGAGCGATATAACACTTACACAAATGAGTAATAATACTAACCACCCACGCCGTAGTGGAGGGCTCCGGAGATTTCGACCACCCGGGTTTCATTACCGTGCTCCTAAATATAAGTACAAGACCTTAGTCATTCTCGGCTCCACCGAAAAGCAGCAGCCGTGGCCGGGATTCAATCCCGCGACCTTCGGGTCAGCAGTAGAGCACCATAACCACTAGACCATCGTGGTGACCTATAAAATAGTGGTCTATTTTCTATTGCTACTACGCCATTGTCACCGAAATAAAATACTTATTGAAACATACGCGCTATCGTAGCTTTCATGCTTTCTGCCAAATCGGTGAGGTCGCCGGCACCATGTGTTTTTTCCTTGAGTAAGACTGCAGCTGCCGGCGCTTGTCCAAGCTCGGGGTGGTCGAGACCAAACACGACGACTTCAGAGATGTTTTCAGCAAATTCCTGCAACAGAAAGCCTTCGAGCTCTGCCGGTACGACTTGGTTGTCCATGCATTTTATCAGCTCCTTCAAGCGCTGCACGAAGTGGAAGCGGCCGCTTTCATCGTAGTAGCCGGCGTCGCCTGAAATGAAGTGCACAAACCAATTCAAAGCACAGCCTCATTATCATGACATTACCGTATTTACAACTAAGTTAAGTTGAAGCTCTCCGATGTGGTCAACTTATTTTGGTGTGACGCTCAGTCTTCGAAATATTTGTAATTGAATAAGAAGGTCGACTAAAGACTAAAGTAAGTATGCTAGTAGTACACACTCGCTCATTTAAGAAAAAGTGCTCACGAGCATGACGTACATAAACTTGTTGTGTCACTTACTTTACAGGATCTAGCAGTTGACGTCAGGCAAGCCCAAACTACGGTAAGTAATATTAATATCTGGGGTTTAACGTCCCAAAACCACGATATGATTATGTGGGACGCCGTAGTGGAGGGCTCCGGAAATTTCGACCACCTGGGGTTCATTAACGTGTACCTAAAGCTAAGAACATGGGCCTCAGAAATTTTCGCCTCCATCGAAAATGCAGCCGCCGCGGCCGGGATTCGATCTCGCGACCTTCGGATGAGCAGCCGAGCGCCGTAGCCACTAGAACACTGTGGCGGGGCAAACAGCGATAAGAAAATAAAAATGCGCAGCTTGCACTAGAGGCGCAAGGCCGGAACCATCAGCGGAGCTAGTGTTCGACCTAGCTAAATTTTGTTGGTATTGCCAAGTTTTTGCTGAGAGGTGAAGTTTTTGCTAGTAGTACTAAGTAATGCCTAGACTTGACTAGACATGTCACGTAACTACCTGTTGCGTGATGTTTTGATTTAAGTCACGTGACTAGCTGTTACGTTGTTTTTGGTGGGAACATGTCATGTGGCTAGCTGTTACGTGGTTTATGACGGGAGATGTCAGGTCACTAGCAATTACGCCATGTTGCGTGACAGAATGTTACGTGATTTTTAGTCACGTGACTAGATGCTGCGGGATGTTACGCGATTTTTAGTCACGCGAGTAGTTACATGATGTTACATGATTCTAGTCACGTGGATAGTTACGTCATGTTACGTGATTTTAGCCACCTGAGGGTTACGTAGTTTTAGTCACGTGACTCGATGTTACGCGATTTTGCTCAGGCAGTGCGGAGCTGGGCGGCCTTAATTGTTTCTCCTTATTTTGCTATTTCTTTCTTCCTCTCTTGCTTTCTTTTCCTTTCATCTCTGTTTTTAATATGTCTTTTCGTCTCTGTTTATTTCTATTTTTTCTTTGATAAAGGACCATCATTTCTTTCTACGTGTTCCTTTGTCTTTCTCGCTTTTTCCATCTTTTTACTTCTTGCCGTTCTTTCTTTGTCTCTCTCTCTTATTTATCGCTTCCTTTTTCTTTCTATCTCATTCTCTCTATCTATCTCTGTCTTACTTTCTCTTTGTGTCTGTTTTCCTTTTCTTTGTCTCTATTTCTCTCTGTTCTATGCTTTACGCTTTCCCTCCTCCTTCGTCTCCTCCTCACCTTCACTTCCCTTTCGCGCCACGTTGCTATACTGTACTATGCTCTGGCAGCGTGCCTGGATAGCCGAGAGGTTAAGACGCTGGCCTTCGGATTGTGGGTGCGCGGGATCGAATCCCGCCGCCTAATTAGCATTTTTCCGCCACGATTTTTTCTTTCTTTATATCTTTCTTTTTGTCTCTCTGTTTATTTCTCTCTTTCTCCCTCCCTCTCTCTCTCTCTGTACTCGTTCTCTCCTCTCACCCATCAGGCCCCGCCGGAGAATTCGGCGCACGTGTTTTGGGAGCGAAGCAGAAGTTGAAAAGGACGGAGCGAGCGCGTACAGGTTCATGATTATAACGGCTGTTCGTTCTACCCAGCGCAAGAGAAAGCTTAAAGAGTGCCGCTCTTAAAAACAGGTATATTACGCAGTTATGACACACATACGGGCTTCGCTTGTACGCCCTTTTCCATAATCAGCACGATACTTGCGAGGTGATTACTACTCCGGTTCACAAAGTCCAGCAATCAAAAATCACGAAATCGGCACCTTGATCATCTTATGGCTAGGACACCCCCAAGTGCGCAAGCAAGAGTGGTCGTTTGCGACGTCAGATGCAGGAGCACATGTAACGGCAAATCTGTTTATCTCTACACGATGCGTTCGCAGGAGAGAAATTTTGGCCGTCTAAAGTCCGTATGCGGTCTAAACCTGCGCGCCGCCGCCGCCGGCCTGTGTTGCTCACGCCTCTCGCGCCGCCGCCGCCGAAGTTTCGATAGTGATCACGCCGCCGCCGCACAATAATTGCGGCGCGCCGCCGCTAGTACTTTCTTTTAACACGAACGGGGAATATGGACATAAATTACATCACTTCACCGAAGAGCTCTTCTCGATGTGCCCATGTAGTGGACTGTCCAATTCAGCCGCCGCTGATTGGCGGGAGTTCGGCGAGCAACGCGTCCTTTGTTTCCGGTTCTTCTTCTGCAATGTTATTTTGACGTCACGAAGCTTTCACAACTCTATACACAAATGAGAGGGTCGGAAAGCGCTTCAACGCAACAAACACAGCCCCATAGATCCGCGTGCGCACACCTGGGAGGCCGCGCATGAATTCTCATCGCGTTAGCCATCGATTTAGGTTTAATGCGGCCGCCGGTCTATCGCACCTGTGAAGGTCGGTACGCGTTCTCTGCATCGCTTCAAACATCTGGGACGCTTTCATATGCAATTTCAAACTTGAGAATTTCCTATTTTTCTACGTTTTCTCCACTTTCTTCTTACGCTGGGAATGTCCTGGCGGGTTCGGTGCGTCGACGTGGTTAAGAGCATGGTGACATCACGGCTCACCGCTTTTAGGGGCGAAGCTCCTTAAGGCGGCACCCGTTCGTCCCTCGTCGTGCTCGTAGTAGTGAGTAACAAGTCTTACCCTTTGACCTCCAAGGTGGTGCCGGTGGGAGATTTCTCCTGTGCGTTGTTGAACAATAAAAAATTCGCAGCGTGCGCGTTAACTAAAAGCCGAATTCTTCTGTCTCTGTAGAAGTGTAAGTGTTAGCTAAAAGCCGACTTCTTCTGTCTCTCATTCCCATTAGCAGCCATTGTTTACCTCCAAGGTAGTGCCTGGTGAGATTTCTCCTGTGCGTGATTAAACAATAAAAATTTTGTTCAAAACGCCGTTGATTGATGAAATAAACCAACGAAAGACGCCAGATGTTTTGTAAAAACAAAACGAAAGAACGCCAGATGTTTTCTAAAGCAAAACGAAAAGACGCCAGCTGCTTAACGAAAGACGCCAGATGTTTTCTAAAGCAATGGTTTTCTAAACAATGAAAATTCACAGCGTACATGTAAAATTAAAGTGAGCTGCAAGTCGTCATAACTCATCGAACCTTTAGTATAAACGCGCCCGATCTCACGTCGGTGATGATGTACTGGGCAGAATTCACGGAAGATTCACGGTTTACCGATGAACCTCCGCAGCTTCGCCCACTCATCATCATTCACTCCGTGGATATGCTGTGATTTTTTGCCTCCATTCGATCCCGCGATCTTCGGGTCAGCTATTGAGCGCCATAACCACTAGACTACCGTGGCGGGTTGAGCTAGCTGCTAGCCTTACTTCGTATATCAGTACATGTCGCTGTCGCACTAATTCTGCTTCGCCATTTCGGTGAATTAGATTTTTTTTTCAGAATTTAAGACACAAAATCCTCACCCCACCAACTCTCGAATCCACCTTACCCCCCCTCCCCCCCGCGCCACGCCACCGCCAATCCCTTGAACAAAATGGAGCGCCTGTGTCTGATTGCCGTAGACACTCGAGACGCATCGCTCCCACGAAAAAATTGTAACGCCAGAGAATGAAGCGGACACCTCATCTCAACGTGGGAGGCCAAACTCGCCTCGGAGACCTGGAACAACAACGGCACCTCGTCGCCAGGGCCAAGAAAGCAACAAGTTCATGGTTCTCAGAAGGAAGCACCACTTAAACATGGTAGGTTAGAAAGTCCGCTCCCCCCCTCCGCCCCCCCCCCCCCCCCCCGTCTCGTTTTTCGCACCGAATACCTTTTTCCTTTTGACTCACCCAAATCTTCGCCACAGCGGCCTCTGCCCCACCTCCGCTTTCAGTTGCCTTGTCCTCTTCCTTTGTTTGGATTGGAGCAGAGGGTACGAAGCGTATTGTCACGGGGTCGTGACGTTGACGAAGGAAGAAGTCGGCGTGTTCAAGAGGAAACTCTTTATTTGACTGAACTTGTGGCCGGGAACGGAAAGTTCAACTACAAGCCATACACGTTGTACACTTAGAAGGCGAACAGAGCGTCGGCCGACGATAATCTGATCTGCGGTAAGGCGCGTCGGTATGTATACATGCGGCATCGAAGGTTCTAGCGTTATCGCTGGCGCTTGCTAAAGCTCTCGAAAATACTTGAACATTCGCGTCCTGTGCGTAATGTTGACAGAACGATCTGAGACAACCGTGAAGCTTCAAGAACATCACATCGCGGTCTGTTCAGAGCGTTTATAACAGCTTTTGTGGGCGAAACTCGAATACATAAAAATAAAACAAGAAGTGGCCGTGGCAATATACACACAAGCGTTAAGGAAATCGGTTTCAGACTTGAAGAAGACAAGTCCGCTTGTCGAAACGACGGCTCGAGCACACACCCCGGTTGACGGATTTTCAATCTGTTAAGTAGCACATTCAGTGTGCTATTAAACAGCCTTGCTCCCGATTGTGTTACTCGTTTCTGCTCCAGCGTGAGACGCAGTTCCCGCTAACACGATCTACTGGCATACTTACAGCAGCAGGCCTACCGCATTTATTTTCATGCTAGCAGCTGCAGAATCTGCTACTTGTACTAGCAACGCTCTTCAAATCAACAAAGATGCCGACGACATTCACAGTCGCGCAAGAACTTTCCCTTACTGCTCTGGTGAAAGTTCTGAACTATGGCGTTGAATCACATAAAATAGTGCTTGTTGCCGACGACTTTACACTGGAGGAAATGTTTGTAAAATAACAGTTATTTCAACTGAAATTTACTGTTCTCAGAGAAAATATCTCTTCTACGCCCTTAACAGAAACGCGTTCACAAAAAAAGCACTAATTTTCTGTTTTTTTAGCCGGGAGCCCCCACACACCGCAATTTTGGTCACGTGGACATCTTTGTAACAAAAGGGAATGCATCGTTGATCCCTCCGTCATAGGAATCGGTATAGCACGAAAGTGAACCGTGTCTTCACAGGGTTATAGTTGATTGTTTATTGTATATTGATATACAAGAGCTTGTGCAATGCCTATTGATGTTTGGCAGCTATAACACCGATTGACGTGGATGCAGCCACGTTGACGCCCTGTGGCACATCTCTATCCCGACGACTAACGCCAGAGATCATGATTTCACCCTTCTGGTAGCAGAAGTAGTTAATAAGCACCTGGACACAGCGTACGCTGAATCCCGAGCAAAGACAGTGTCAACAAGCACATAACACTCGTAATCGATAAGCACTCCGAGAAACGCTAAGGTGTGCGCTCCCAGTAACAGGGTAACCTACGCCTGTGCCCATGCATATACCCCACAGCGCTTCAGGAAAGCGAGAGGCTGAGATCGTAGCCTGAGCCGTGAACGCGGGAAGCCGTTCCGCGTCCCGCTGGCGTGTCCAACAATTGGTTCTTGAAACGCTGGGCGTGTCTGTCGTTGCCCCGAAAGCTGAAACTAGCGAAGTGCCCACTATCAGCGCTCGTTAGTGTCATGGTGCACTACTTCACTTCATCGATGCCCCGCCACGGTGGTCTAGTGGTTATGGCGCTCGACTGCTGACCCGAAGGTCGCGGGACCCGAATCCCGGCCGCGGCGGCTGCATTTTCGATGGAGGCGAAATGT